>NC_140926.1:18130776-18217548 GCF_045865225.1 Trachurus japonicus | reverse complement strand
AACTGAACCTCAGGGATCAAGGTACCATCCTCAAGTCTCTTGTTTTGCCTGGCCAACAAACCTCACCTCGTTGCAACTGAAATTGTGAAGATTAGCTCAAGAAAACAGCAAGAGTGGCCTTGTAAAGTTGAGTTTTAAAGGTAAATTGCCGTTTTTTTACAATCTGGACCTTATTTCTAGCATAAAATGCGAGAGCCAGGTTCATCTTCTACAGGCTTCCTCTCCGCAAGCTCTGGCTAGTTGCACTAAAAATGGACCCGAATGCCGAAGTGGAATCATTATTATCAGAATGAACCAGGCAGCGCTCAGAGATGACATCATCCAGGTCAGAGGTTAGTAGGTCAACCTACAGACCCTGGATGTTGATAACAGGTCAGCCCGGACTCAGAGGGAAATAGCACTAGCATATCAGAACTAAATATTGGTGAAATGAACAAGTTTCGCGGCAGATAATGTGTTATTTAGAGGCTGCATTGCGCTGCCCCGTGTACTCGCATTATACGGATATACGCGGCTCTCAGCTGGATCCAATTTCGTCGGAACGACTTGTAATGACACCAAAGTTATCTGGGTGAGTAAATGATCGTATTTTATGCTAGAAATAAGGTCCAGATTGTAAAAAATGTCAATTCCCCTTTAATGGGACCTTTTTTTGCTTTGGACTGGGGAGAAAACCAGGTTTTCTGGCACATTACAAGGCTTCATCAGAACAAGTAGAGTACTTGAGCGAATCCTTGTTACTCTACTGAACTCTACAGTCGAGTCAAACTATCTGTGTTCGTCAGCGTCATCCTCTTCAACACTCAGCCTCATGTACGTCTGTACAGCAGCACCATCATCATCAGCTCCCTTCACCAGCCTTTCGGTCCGGGGGGCCAGACCCTTCACTCCGCACTGACCTACTTTCTCCACACCGTTACAGAGTGGAAGGCGATGGGGAGGGTGCGGAGAAAAAAACCTGGTAGTTTTTCGCCGGAGAAGCGAGAAGTGAGAAGTGAGGAGAGAGATGAGGATGAGCAGAGGGAGACGAGCAGAGAAAGAGACCTGCCCTTGAGGGGGCGAGACAGCCCAGGGTATTACTGAATCCTTTTCCCAAAGATAAGGATTAGCTTTGATCTGACATAAATGCTTTGTGGCTCAATATTCCCATACACCCAGTCGCTCTCTCCTGCCCTCCTTCCTTCTCTCCCTCTGACTGTAAAGCCTTTCCTCTCCTACTTTACATCAATTCTTCATACTCTTCACCAGGTAACTTCTTCCCTCTCTGCCGCTCAGTATTTTCCCTACCTTTTTCCCCTCTTTTTTTCCCCCTCCAGGATTACAATAACACTGCACAACAAATGCAAACAGCAATATTACCTACTGCAATTATCAAATCTCAAGAGGCAGCATTTTTCTGTGCATAGGAAGTGTTTTCCAACATTCTAAACAAGTTAATATTGCGCTGTGCAGAGTCAAAGCCTCAGAAATTAAGTTATGTGTTTCAGCAAGTTATAGATTTTATTCAAAATTTGCACCGCTGGCATATAATTCTCTGAATAATAATAATGATGATGAAGAAGAAGATGATTTTAAGATGCCCATGTGGTCATAATCTATGTAATATTCTGCAGAAAGGCTGCAAATGATGTCTATTATCTGTATTGGGTTCATCTTGATCATTAAATTTCATTGTTAATTGATTATTTCATCCAAGAAAACTCTGAAAATAAATAATTAAAATAAATAAATAGCTAAATAAAAACACAACCCAAGCTGACAATATTCTAATTTGCAGGCCTTGTTCAACCAACAGTCAATAAAACCAAATTTATTTTCAGAGATAAGTGAATTTCTGCCAAAAATAACTTGATTGTCAAATGAGTTGTTGATTAATTTCCTGCCAATAACCTAATTGATTCATTGGCTTGGATATAGAACAATTTCACTCGTCACAATTCTCAGGTTCTGCTGTTTTCACAGTCGACTCTCGACAGTCTGGATGATGCAGTCGTCACTGAGAGGAATGAGACTGAAACCCAGGACGTTCAGTTGTTTTTCTCTCTCTCTCTCTCTCTCTGAATCTGCTGAGAAATATAACACGTCTGCTCTGAGGTCATGAAACGACAGCAAGTAGCAACTACAGCTGCTACTTAATAATATGATTTATCGGTTCAACCGAGCTGTAACCAGGGCAACCTGCCTGAGTGGCTGAAAACCTCGGTTTGTGACCCATTTTCTATCACACCTACATAGAAATACAACAAAAGAGCAGTGAAAGGGAGCAGCAGCTGGTTTGAACAGGAGCGCACCGAACAGGCCGGATGCTCAACCAGGGACGAATCAGCAGAACCACACAGGAGAAAGTATATTCGGCTTTTTTGATTTAACAGATGCATAAATATAAATTAAAGGGATAGTTCACTCTAGAATGATATTTCGCTCATTATCTACTCACCCTCATGTTGACTAAGGGCTGGAAGAATTTTCAGAGTCCACCGTCCCTTCTCTGAGTTACAGGGGGTCTTGGCGTAGCAGTGCATTTCAATGCAACGGTTGCAAAGGGACACCAGAGCTCTTCGTAAAAAAACACACACAAAAAAACATCCAAATCTCGCGTGATTCGCAGTAACCGCACTGACGCCGGCGCAAATCACGCGAGATTTGGACGGACCAGGAAGAGGAGCTTCGAGAAGCTTCCGCTACAAACAAGCTTAAAATATAGACTTATTTAATTTTTTTCGGGACAATTACGCAATTTGGGGCTTCAGCACAAGACGGACATTACATACGAGCATCACGGAGGTATTTGGATGTTTTTTTGTGTGTGTTTTTTTACGAAGAGCTCTGGTGTCCCTTTGCAACCGTTGCATTGAAATGCACTGCTACGCCAAGACCCCCTGTAACTCAGAGAAGGGACGGTGGACTCTGAAAATTCTTCCAGCCCTTAGTCAACATGAGGGTGAGTAGATAATGAGTGAAATATCATTCTAGGGTGAACTATCCCTTTAAACTACATGAGGTCTATTTTTATAAAACCATGACTCCTAATAATTCTACCCATGATTCTGTGGCGTCATCAGGGAGGCATGAGGACGGATGATTTCGTAATGATGCAGAGTGACCGAGCATCGGCCTCCACCAACCCCCGATGCCTGTGGTCCACTGGGAGTAACCGACAGAAAACACACACACACACACACAAAGAGGACTGAATGGGAACACACACTTGTTCACACAAACACACACACACACACACTCCCTCAGGGCTTCCACACACAATCAGCCGAGGAGAAAGTGCACTCGTCCTAGCAGACAGAAGTTAAAAATAACCACCACAGCCAGGAGTGCACACATGCGCAAACACACACACACACACACACACACACACACACACACACACACCTCCACCCAGTTTGACGTAATAAACTACCTGGAAGCAGCAGCGAGGGGTGGGGGGGGGTGAGCAGCATGGAGGAAGAGAAGCTGGTTAATCTGTGAACCCTGAGGTGTGAACCAGTGAAATGTCAGAGAGGCGATGATGATGATGATAATGATGATGATGATGATGATGATGATGATGATGATGATGATGATGATGATGATGATGTACAGTGAGGTGGAACTGTTCATACAGTGCTGATGTGTTACAGAGTGTGTGTGTGTGTGTGTGTGTGTGTGTTGACGTCAAGCAGGTGCCAGGAAGCTGCTGACATGTACGACGCGTCTCCAGCTGCGCAGCCTCAACTCCAGTGAAACCAAATAAGCGGCGACGTCTCGGCCCATCAGCGTCTGTCTGCTACTGGATTTCATCATCAGAGTTTGGAACGTCAGAGTTCTGGTATTGACCATAATCAATAATGACAGCAGCATGACTGTAAACTTCACTGGGAATCAAATCACTGTAAATAAAGCTTTCAAAAATCAAATAAGGCAAAAAAAACAAACTAAATCTGAAATAACAGTCAGTTCCACGGTCGCTCTCAGTGCGAACAACATCACGTTCGTCATTTGGAAAGTGATGTGTTGAGTTGAGCGTTCACAAATAATATGAATGTGTTTAATTAATTAACATTAATTCAACACGTTCATGCACAACACTGGTTGTCAAAGATACAGATACAGATTTAAAAACCTAAACCAGACTTGTGGCTTCAGACAATAGAATAGAGAAATGAAGCTTCGGAACAACATGTAAAACACATCATTAAATAAAAATTAGAGCTTATAATATACAGTAAGCAAAAACTGGCTGAATAATTAATATACAAAAATGGATTAGAAGGTTGTGTGTGGCTCTGCTGCACAGCACATACCATAATTCTGTCTATAATAAGTCAATATCCTCCAATAAAGCATCATTGGCCATATTGATTCATCTGGATCTATTATTCAAAAACAAGCAGACAAGTATGGAGCCAAAAAAAAGTGGCAATTTTCCGCCCTCAACAAAAAACAGGCTATCTGGCATTTCAAAAAAAAAATCCCATCGCCCATGGCTGAATTTCCTGCCAAATTATGAAATCTGTTTCAGACAAACAGGCAGGGTTGAAAACACCACTGCAGCGTTGAGAACAACATCTGGACCCGTGTTTATATTCACCAGTGTCCTCGTGAGAGTGGAGAGAGTCTGAATCTGAATTTCAAAAAGTTGCTCAACCCATTTCAAATGTTTTCATCTCCCCGGCCCTCATCAGATACCAAACATCAGAGATACACACACACATGCTCTTATCACTGTTGAATAGGGCAGGAAAATTAAAGCTCCATTTGTAGTCTGTGCAACTTGTGACACTCTTCTATATTCCATTACGCTCTGATGGCCAGTCACTCATTCACACGACAGATAAATGCGCTGTGCTGTGATGCAGGTGTTACACGTGCTGGTTTTATGCTCTTCAGTTCTGCATATCAAGGTATGAAATTAATCTTAAGGGATAGTTCGACATTTTGGCAAATTGGCCCATTGCCATAATCCCTATAGTCATAGCAGGTAGGTTTGTTACCTTTAATTGCTGATGCAAGCTATTTTTAGAACGGCGGAGCAGAGCCGCGAGCTGCTCAGGCTCATGGAATTTCTTGGTTTCCCTCATCAAATTAATCAAATACACAATCCAACAACTCCTAAACGCTCTGGTGGACAAGTTGTGACCTGCACATTCACCACGCTATGAAATAATAAAGGAACGTTACAAGATTCATGCAAAACCACTGATGTGCGTTCCCGTCGGGAGCAGTTTTTCGGCAAGCAGTCTCTGCATTTGTCTCAAAACTCTGTCTCGTAACGTTCTGTTATTATCTCATAGCGTGGTGAATGTGCAGGTCACAACTTGTCCACCAGAGCGTTTTGGAGTTGCTGGATTGTGTATTTGATGAGTTTGATGAGGGAAACCAAGAAATCCCATGAGCCTCCGTAGCGTAGCTCTTTATTATGATTATGGCAATGGGCCAATTTGCCAAAATGTCCCTTTATATCCCTTTAATCTGTCTGTTTTTCACTTGACATGAAAACAGTTCATCAGTGCAGCAAAGCTAAAACCATCCAATTCATCTCAAACATGGGATTTTTGCTAGAATGTACAGTATATATTCAACAGTATAAACTAACATGCCAAATCAGATGCTCTCTCCTCCACGGTCACGTCTGTGGGCCGTGTGCTCAGCTGCTATTAGCATATAGCTGGTGTGTGGATTTCATCGCCCACACATCAAAACTTTGGATGGGAGTCAACACATCTCCTCCAGAGTACATTCAGCAGCTACAGCAGCCACGCAGGAGCTGCAGAGGCTAAAGGGCAACAGCAGCTCGTTCAGGGATTTTTATGCTCCACAGTCACACTCGCGCCTGTGTGTGTGTGTGTGTGTGTGTGTGTGTGTGTGTGTGTGTGTGTGTGTGTATGCATGCCAGTTAATCCAGAACTCATCAATTAACTTAAGCTCTAGCCCATTTTTCATAAAGGTTTCATGTTAACCACACAGGCGAAAAGGACGATGAAGTCCGTCCTTGAGAAGAAGTCACAGCGTAGAGTAAGGGTATGTGTGATTTAAATGTGTGTGCAAGGTTTTGTGTGTGTGAGAGAGAGTATATTTTTTCGTAAAAAAGTAATGACATTTTTTGCAAAGTCAGCTGGCCGTTGGTAAACTAACGATGTGATTTAGAGGTTGGTGCAAGGATTACTGCACAAGGACGGTCCTCACAAGTATAGACTGATTCGGCGACGTCACCGGAAATCGAACGGCCGCCATTACTGCGGTGACAACTCCCAGTCAGGCAGCTGTTGGCTCTGTGCGCGAAGCGGGCATTTGAATGCAAGTGGACCTTTTCTCTTCCCTTTCTCTTCTGCGAACATGTCCAGGAAGGCTGGGAGGACATGTGCTGTCCTCGACTGCTCTAATATCAGCAAAACACAGCCCCTTACTTCAGGAGGAGTGTCCGTGTTTAGACCGTAACGTTACGTACAGCGTGTCAACAGCAGCAGCAGCAGCAGCCGCCAGCGATGCAGTCACAGCTGACCTGTACAACCTGGCTACCCTCCCTTCTCACCCTTACCTTCACATCGTGTGGACAGTCTGTGAATGTCTCACTGATCCCTTCAATATGATGTGATCATGGTCGTCTAAAAGCCGGTGTAAAATATGTCCGACCCATCCGGAGCTCAGGTCATTTTGACCATAAATCAGAGACCTGTAATTGACGTTTTTTCTGATCACCGGAGGCCAGCTGGTCAATAAAATATTCTTGAATATCTAAAACAAAGCAAAAGTTGTTGTTGTTTTTATAATCTTATTCATGTAGCCTGTCCACATGATTAAATACCCCGCTGCTGGCTTGCTAACGTCAGCACGCATAACGTACCGGTATGTTATATTGTTTATGATACAGTCTCTTATCTCCCTGTTACTCTAATCTTTCCTGCTAATCGCTCAAACAAATGATTAATTACTAAATGAATATTGGTATTCATGTAAGATACCTTAATCAGTTACTGGGGGGCACTAAACATCACAAATGCAGCCTATTTATGATGCTGTCATAGAGAATCAGTTTACTATGACTGACACATGTCACCGCAGCAATGGCGCCGCCGCAAGATGGCGGCATACACAAAACGTTCTCCGAATTCGTCTATAGTAGTGGTGAGACCTGTTTTCCAGTTCATCCAAATTGAAAAAAATCAAAGCGAGTCCTTTGCATTTCAAGTTTAACTTGGCAAACATGTAAATTCACTCACAAACCATCCCAACAGGGGCTGAGGTATTGCAGCTTTTAGCTCACTGCTCCACTGATGAATCATGGTTTGCAGGGAAACAGTGACTGAACACGTCCCCTGCAGCTTCGAGTGTCAGCTACAGTAGTTTCTCCCTGTGAGTGATATTTAAAGGACCAAGTTTCCAGAGAAACATTTTCATGATGATTTATTTTGTAGATGTGGCCATAAGTTTGCAGACATCATCAATGGATGGATAGTGGACTTTTTCATATAGTTCCAGTTAAAAGAGGCCCTTAATGCTACAGTACAGTATTTGTTTCTACAGTTTGTATTTGACAGTTTCATGTTTTAACATGACAATGTCCCGCCCAGTGCTGAAAGCAGATCCATGTAAAATTGTTTTTTCCCACTTTGGTGGCTGAATGGTAGCAAACCTCTGCAGAATGTTTTTAGTCTAGTGGAAAGACTGAAACCAGAATGGATGCTGTTAAAGGCCTCGTATTTGTTTCTGTGTTTTGTTTTAAGTGTTAATTCATAAGACATCTCCTCTCAGGCTTCAACAGGTCAGTCTAGTGATCTAAAATACAGCAGATTCAGGTAAACAAACCAAATCCTGCAAAGGCTTGATGGCAGGTCCAGGTAGGCGAGGCTTAGAGCATGACTTTGCAGTGATTACTTCGTTGTGACATCACAAAGTTACAGATGCGCTGACGGCTTGTTTTAAGGCTCAGTTTCTGAATATAGACTGTGTGCACTGCATTTCTCTGTGGACTGAGGCTGTGATACTTTCACAGTATTGATACAGAACCTTAAAATCAAAGAAGACATGGACATCTACAGTACTTTTATATTATGGGGTTTTTAAAGTCGCACATTAATGATCTGCTGTGTGTTTATGTGGAACTATCACATAGACACTTAACTTTTGGCCACTGGTGTTTTAGCTTACGCTCTATGATACCTGACAAAATTGAATCTCTGCTGTATGCACCAAGTGTAATGGGTGTTGCATTGTGTGTGTGTGTGTGTGTGTGTGTGTGTGTGTGTGTGTGTGTGGGCTCAGCACAGATGGAGCCCCTGATAGAGGCCTGTGCAGCCGACCACTGCAGGACACATTATGGCAATTTCCAGCCTGAGGAGCGAGTGAGCGTCAGAGCTGGCAGGGCTGCTGGATGGACTTGGCCCCCACTCATCTGCCCGAGCGTGACGGACCACCACACCAACTCTCGCACCACTGGGAGACCGCCCGAGCCAAAGACGACTGGCAGAGTGCGGGAGGACGGCAGTGTTCATCCAGTACATCCCTCCAGGTATTTGGTTAAATTCTCTAAAGCCAATATTTAACTACAGACAACCTTTTCCAGACTTAAACAACAAATGCACCAAGGAAAATAGAAAAGACAGACAGCAAGGATTGAATTACCTCTGTGGTCGTAATGTCCTGAAACACATTTATATTCAAAATGTACACATTTGCCCCTTCCTGATTTCTGACTTTTTTGCACATTTGTCCCACTTAAATGTTTAAGATCATCAAACAAATCTTTAAATTAGACAAAGATAAAGTAAACCCAAGTAAATATAAAATGCAGTTTTTATACTGTGTTTCGCAGGAGTCCCAAAGCTTTGTAACATTTTCCATACTGATAGATGTCAATGACTTTGTTTTTTCATCTGTTCTTGAATTTCTTTAGATCGCAGCATGATGTGTTGCTTTTTAAAATCTTTTATCCCCCATCACTTCACTCAAACAGGTTCTATTCAGGTGATTTTTTGATTCAACGGGTCCAGCAGTGATCATGCCAGGGTGTGGACAGTGAAACTGAACTCATCTTTCCAAAAATATTTGATTTATCACAGTCAGATCATGATTTAACAAGGGGGGCAATGACTTTTTCTCATAGGGCCAGGTAGGTTTGGATAGCTTTTCTCCCTTAAAAAATAAAATCATCATTTTAAAACTGCATTTTATCTTTGTCTGATATTAGAATTTGTTTGACAAATATGCAAAAACGTAAGAAATCAGGAAGGGGGGAAATACTTTTTCACAGCTGTGTACATGTATTACAGCCACTGTGACTGAAAGCAATGTTTTTTTTATGGCTAGCACCTAAATTAACACGAAGACGCGAGTTAGTTTACATAAAGAAAAATGAAATGAAACTGGATGTGTTTACACAGCTGTTACTGAATGCAGAGAAAATAAAATCAGCTACTTGGTTAGATTGAGGTGTTAAAAAGCTGTTAAAGCTTCACCTCAGTCAGGTTTCCCAAAGATGTAACTGCTCTGATGTCTGCAGTGTCGTGTTGAGGTATTTATTCTGCAGCTGTAATGGAGTTTCACAGCAGAAACTGTTCCATCGATCCAAAACATCGCCATCAGTCAGTCCCTCAAACAGCGGGGGTTACTCTTTCTGGAGTCAACCATCATCAACAAGAAATTCAGCAGAGGCTGCTCCTCCTCTCCAACAGACTTCAATGACAAGGGGGAGTCTAACGCAGACAGGTGAGAGAGTTTGTTTGAAAAGTCTTGCTCTCTTGTTATTAACTGTTCTTTCTTTAGAAAAAAGTCGATCCAATAACTGAGAAGTGAGACATGTTTAAGCAGACCTACGATCAAAACCACTAAGACCAGAGGAGATGTACAAATATAGTAGCCATATGATTTTGTCATAGGACATGTGACAGATTAAATACACTGAAATACGCTGAAATTCATATTAGGAAGACCAAACGCATCATAGAAATGTATTCAATTTGTTTTTTCTGCAGTTTTCCCTGAATAGTCAATGCACTGCAACTCATGTAAACATAACACACAAGCTGTAAATTTAGTCCTACAAACACAATGAGTGTGTCTCCAGTGGACGTCTATGTGAAGGTGGTGTGTGAGGTTAACTGTCCCCTGGAAACACTGCTGGTGTGTTATATGATGTGAATTTGCAGAGCATGTGTTGTCAAACAGATGAAAAAGATTTGTGAATGTGCAGCATGTTTGTATATTTGCATGTTTTCTGAAGTCACAGGGTGTTGACCTCCCTGGGCCACCGTAGTTTTTTTTTTTTTTTTTCCCAGTCGGTCCAGTCCGAAAAAATGGCCGACAACCTGACTGAGAGGTGATACTGAGGCTGAGTACAGAGGTTACCTGAACGAAAACAACATGAAACGGATTAACTCATCACTCACAACAGGTCAGATTCATTGGATCCAAGGCCATCACTAAAACTTTTATCTTGAAGGCTCTGGAGCAGATTGAAATTTTTGTCTTTTATTTTAAATCTTTGCCTTTACCCTAATATTCATCAGTGTTTGGAAAAAATAAAAACATCAATAAACTTGTGAGTTGAACTGAACTGAGAATATGTTCTTGTCTGAATGGGTTAAATGTGCTTATTAACTCACACAGGACACAAACAGACCTAAACTGTTGAACTACAAACCACCAGCAAAAGAACAAAGAAAAAGCACAAACCAATAATAAATACACATTTCAGATGAACAGTCTTTAACGATTCTGTCACATCTATTATTAAAAAGCCAGAACCAGCGTGAATTTAAACTGCACTAATGTCGGCTGTGATTTGTTTTTGATGCTCTGTCATGAAAAATGGAGGAAGCCGGGGGGGTTGATTGAGTGAGGGATGTACTTTCTTTTTTTTTTTTTTTCTTATCTGCAAATTCAGAAACAGGTGAATTATAAAATCCTGACATTTAAAACCAGATTCACATCCACTGGCAAATTTTGGGCTGATTTATTCATTGAGTGAGAGGCAGCCAGAAAACATGGCCGCAACTTTTACTGAGAGCAACTGAGAAAAGTGTCTTTCAGCTGATTCTCCATAATTTCTTCTATATCTGTGACTGTGTGTGTGTGTGTGTGTGAATGAGGCTGAGCTCCCGGACCTGTTTGCATGTGAGTGGCAGGCTAGTGGCAGCATATCGCTGATGCTCCCTCGCCATTTCCCATCAATCCTCGGCGAGGGTCACACAGAGTCCAAAAAACTCTCATCAGCAAAACAAATCACCGGCCTTCTGCGCTCTTTGATGAAAGGCGTCTCTCTGCACTGAGAAACTGTGCAATTTTCAAAGCAGATGAAAGAGGTGAATGCTGTGATTTCAGCAGCCCCGAGGCCTGATCTCCATCTACAGATCCAAATAAAGATCCAGGAGGTCTGAGATAAAGGCGAGCGCAGCCGCTCTGCCAAAACTTCAAACGGCGCTGACACTTTTAATTAAGCTAATCTGCGACGGGGCTGCTCATGGAAAACTATGTAAATGAGGATTATTTAAAAACTATTAACTGCGGGACAATGGCGCTGTCAACGGTTTTTTCAGATTACATCCTGAAAAGTTTCAAGTGATATTTCAAAAACAAAAAGATGACTCTTGAAAACATTTCATAAGTGAAAGTGGTCTTTAGATGACTCATAACTTTTACTAGGGGAGTAGGAGGGGGGCGGGGGGGGGTGTAATGTGCTTTCTCCTCTCAAGCCAGAAATCATTTTGCGAGAGCAGGTCTCATTTCTTCAAATGGAGTATAGCCTACCTCGCTGTGGAATGAAACACTTTGATTCACTTATTAAATAACAGAGTTCACCACGGAGGAAGGTGATAAAATTTACCGCTAAGGACAGGCCCCGGGGCCCCGCTCCTCGTCGAGAGACGTTTTAAAAATCATAGTTTTATGGAAAAGAGCCTGTGATGTGCAGGATCTACCTGGAGGTCGGGGGTTTGAGCTTTTTTTTAAAGTGCGATAGGAGGTTTTTAAATAAGATTTGTTCCTGGAGAGAGGTCTTAGCAGAGAAGACGTCCCGCCACGGGGATAGCAGCAGGCGGCGAACGCACCCCAACCCCTGTTCATTCAACTGAGTAGGAGATGATTCGCACATCAGCAAGCAGCACACCAGGAGTGTGTGGTACGCTGTCTTTCCTTTGGACAGGTAGAAGAAGACCCAGCTTGAGTTTCTGAGAAGCTAAGCAAGCAAATGTTTTTTTTTGGGAGGGGGGGGGTTATAAAAAATAAAACTGCCCTCTTAAACATTTATCATGTGCTACGTCTTCTGTTCAACCTGCAGCTCCGCTCGCGCATGTAGCCTATCTCACTTAGGGCTACGCTGCGAGCTAACACCTTCAAGAGTCGATCAGTCAATTTGAAACTGCAGACAAGGAGATGTAGCGTGTTGCTAGGAGATAGAAGTTGTCATATTTTGTCAAAACGATGCTCTGAGATTCTCCAGGGGAGGGAGGGTGGGGGGTGTTGGGCGAGGAGAAGGGGGGCGACCGGAGGGTGACGAGGTGACAAGGTGGCAGAGCGCCGCATTTTTAGAGTTGCCGTCAAACCGTTTCATGTCACCTTGTCAGCGTTAACACCTCGACGTTGTTGCTGGCGCTTTGACACGTTAATTATGGGCAAACCCAAACAAATGAGGCGGGCGACTTCATCTGCTCCACAAAAGGAAGCTCTCTCCCACACACACACACACATACAGATCTGTGTTTTCAGCAGGAGAACTCAGTTGTCAGGCGAAGAGAAGCCTGAGGAAACCATGAGTGAAGCCCCCTGAGGGAATAGTTTTTTTTGATGAACTGCCTGCTCGGGTGTCTTATAACACTTTCTGACAACTTCATTTTACTAAAAGTCTTAATTATTGAGCAGCTATTTATATGCAAGCACGAGTTTTACTCCAAAAAAACGCGAGGCAGAACATCCAGGCTTCGTGTTGAGCAGTCGTCACTGCAACACTGAACAAGGAAGTGGAGGAAAAAAGTTTTAAGCTTCATATCATGATGAATAATCTCACACTTCAGTTCAGTTATGATTAAATATGTTTAAATATGTGATTCAACACCATCAATGTCTTCTCTAATGTTTTATCCATGCAGTGTCTCAACTTCAACTACTTAGACGCTGGAGCATCAAAAACAGATTTATTCTTCAAATAAGTGAAAAGGTCAGATTGAAGTTTGACCAAACATACAGCACAGTTAATGTAAATTGGCTTTGTGGCACATGACAGCTCCGATTAGACACAAATCCTCAAACCTGTCATACATACAATTTGGAAAATGAACAATTTTGTCACATTAATTGTTCTAGTTGTCAACTGTTTTTAAGCAATTGCTGAAAACAATATTGTTACATAACCAAAACAAAATGACATGAATATGCTCTAATTTTGACAGCTCAGAAAGCAAGAAACAACAAAAACACCACAGATTAGAGTGACTAGAAAAGGTTTAAAAGCCCTATGACAACACAAAGTCATCACACAGAAACAGACATCCATCAACACTCTGTCTGCTAACCTCTGCAGAAAATGCAAAAAATGCACATTCTTACTCAGACCAACAGGAGATCATATGAGGACATGTAGGATTAAAACCCTTCAAACACAAACACTATCAACTCACCCAGACCAGAGGAGATCGGATGTGATGCCAAACCATAAAAACAATCAACCCAACGATGTGGAGAGCAGCAGAGTCTGTGCCTTCAGCTTCAGATATAAAACACAGATCTAACATGCTCCAGAGACGACACGTCAAAGTCCACCATGTACAGTCAGGCCCATCCTCTCTGCCTGCTGCAGCCCCAGGGCTGTAAAAGAGTCAGTAAACCTGTTTTTCTGGAGCACGCTGATGATCCACAGCCGCTTGCTCTGTGTGCTTGACTCAAGAATCTCCGGCACACCTACCTACCTACAGCTTGTTTGCTTGGACGGAGCTTGTCAGTGCTGTGGGTGGGTGGGTGGGTCACACCACAGAACAACCCCCTCACCCAAGAACAAGCACACACACACACCACAGAGGAGACAGCAGGGTGATTAACTTTGAATTAATTATTCTGTTTTGACTAAATATGCAAAACCTGAGCAAAGGAGAAAATGACAGTTACAGCTAATTAGAACACTGGTCCTATAGACTTTGGTTGCTTAAATGCCCCTTAGCTCAAAGTCTAATACTAATACTACTCTACTCTATGATAAAATGATATTTAAGATAATATGTGCATCCAACATTGTGAACGCTTTTAACAATCAAGCCAGAACACGTCAAATATGCATTAAATGTGGAAAACATGGTATTAAAAGAATTACCATGATTTATATCTATCTATCTATATACACTCATATAAAAAAGTTGAAGGAACGGTAACAGACACTTGTGGAAACACATGCAGACAAAGAAACACAGATTTCCTCTAAAATCTTCTGAGATTCTTCTTTAAATCAATAAAAAATACACACCTGCACTTTCATATGTTACGGTACAAACTGTGCAACGTCCCTGCTGGTTCACTTGATGGTTTCCATATTATTCAACAGCGAGTTCAACCTTCATGCATTTATTTTCTCTCCAGTGTGAGTCATATTTAAATGGTGGATTATTTCCCTTTTGGACTGACGTTCCTCCCATTAGCTCTGATCATGTCGAAAACCCCACTAAAGCCCAGCTACTTCCCTTTTAATGCAATCAAGATTTGAAATGCCAATTAAACAGAGGGGGGATCATTCTGAATAACATGAAAGGACACAAGGAGGTTAGAGAGGACCACAACAAGGCTGTAGGCTGATGGAGTGTGTGCTGTTGCCAGGCAATGGGAAGCTGTGGGTGGGGGGTGGAGGAGAAAAATCAAACAATCGTCACATTTTAAAACCAGATTGTGGAGATGCACTGGAGCCGCCACAACAGCGTGCAGCATCCTCTATCAATGACAGGCTAGGTGCTCAGTAATCCATACTGTGTAAACAGTCTGACTGCAGTCATTAAAGGGACACAGGAATCAGCAGACAGAGTAAACAATCACCCTGCTTAGTTTTTTTTCTTCGATCTGGAACCAGCAGCATAAAGAAGGTGTAAGTAAGTCTTTATCTGGGCACACTACACCAACCATAACATGATTCATTGGACCAGTGTTGTGATGTCAGAGAAGATGTCTAGATATCTAACAGCACCGTAACTGAATTAGATGATGATCCAGCCAATGTTAGAATTTCAAAGAAAAAATTAATTTAGAATTATCATCATTTATCTACACATCTTATGGGTTGGAGGAACGTGTGAACGCTGAGGGAATCCAGCATGGGAGAGAAAATGTGTTGAGGATTTTCTGTTTGGCAACAACAACAACAACAACAGGTTGTTTCGCCTCCAAATCCTCACAGAGACATATAATGTGATTTCCAGCTCAGCATCCTTTCCCCTCTCTCTCTCTCCCTCTCCTTTGTAAAATCCAGAATGAGTCAATTTGAACAGACGGAAAATCCAAAATGACAGTTCAAAAAAAAAGGAATAAAAAGGCAGCTGCAGACTGAGCTCTGAATGTTTAACCAATTTAAATTCTGACATAGTGAGAGAAACAGGAGCTGCAGCGTCAGTGTGGGAGAGCAGGAACATATTCACTTTAAATGCGGTTTTATTATCATTATGTAATATAACTTCGACAGTTTGGGTGAAGGTTCATCTGCTGTCTTACCAGAATGTGATGGAGGTCGACCAGTCTAAGATGTGTTTCTTGTCGCGGGGGCTGGAGGTGAGGGGGAGCTGCTCCTCTCTGCCTAAAGAAAAGGAGGAATATTCATTAGTTTAACAAAGATGATTTATTTCCATGTTAACTGTAGAGTCAAGGTTTGATCTGGATAAGGATAAAAACACAAAAAAAGCTTTGTAAAGTGACAAAGATAAGACTTTGTGGCCAAGACATCACAATCACACTATTGCGTATATACTGTAGAAGGAGTCTCTGGTCCTCATTAACCTACATCTGCTCAATCTGCAGGTCTGTTCGCTTCCACTGCCGCTCTCACGCCGTTGTTTTCGAGAGAAAAAGCTCCAAAGAGCCAACTGTCCTCTACCTGCTCTGCAGCAAACAGCAGACAGGCTGAGTCAGACACAGTGGAGCATTTAGCAGCTCCTTCATGCCTTCATCCACAGCTGAGTGGACTTTCCTAATGGTCTCCTGACCGGTTTTAAGCAGGAAGTTCAGTTAGAGCACATCACTCCTGTTCTTAAGTGTTGGCACTGACCACTAGTTAGAACTTGAAACACTTTAAAGTGCAGCTGCTACATAATAAATCAGTTTCATTTCTGATCTTTAATATAAACTTGTTAAAGGGATAGTTCAACATTTTGGCAAATTGGCCCATGGCCATAATCCCTATAGTTTTAGGAGTAGGATTGTTACCTTTAATTGTCGGTGCAATCTGTTTTTAGAACTGCGGTGCGGAGCCGTGAGCTGCTCAGAGCTACGCTACGGAGGCTAATGGGATTTCTTGGTTTCCCTCATCAAACTCATCAAATACACAATCCAACAACTCCAAAATGCTCTGGTGGACAAGTTGTGACCTGCACATTCACCACGCTATGAGATAATAACAGAACGTTAAGAGACAGAGTTGTTTTTGAGGTAAATGCAGAGACTGCTTGCCGAAAAACTGCTCCCAACGGAAATGCGTATCAGCGGTTTTGCATGAACTCACCTAGAAAACAAGCAGGAAAACTGATTACTGCTGATTGACAATGAGCCAATCAGGTAACACCTCCTTTAAAAGTAGCCATATTCAGCTGATTGGAGAAACCAAGAGTTTGGTTATTGTGCCTTGTAAAGATGAAGAGTCCCAATCCATCTGAGACTTGTTGATTTTTAGAATCGAAGCTCATTCAGCAAAGTTAATTATCAATCAATAGTGTTTTTTTAGCAGCAGCAAAAAGCAGACTGCACTGGGTAAATGCTCCTTGTGTCCCGGTTTGACTGTCCTTTAAGAAAAGCTAACTTTTTCTCGGGTAATTCCAACTTTCGAGCAAGTTGAAATACTTCATTATTCTAATCCTAAATCCTTTGAGTATAAAAACCAATTAGGAATATTTAATCCCTCTATTTAACGTGCAAATTGAAATCTTAAAAAACAAGGAAAAGTGAGCAAACAGCAGCGCGGATAGCAGAAATCATCCAGTAGCAGCTGCAGGAGGAGGACGGAGGTTGTGTTGTAAAAGACATTAAAAGGACCTTGAAAGGCACATTACGGAGGCACAATTAAGGTCTATTCTTCTGAAGGTTGAAATGGCAAACTTAATGATAAAAGGCTGTAAACCAAGGTAAAGTAAGCTGCAGAGTCTTCTATGTGCTGTGCAGAGCCAAGAAGTGAGGCTGCCGGCTGCCGGGCCACCTGCTACTACAGCTCTGAGTTTGAGAAATGGCTGTGATGTCTTCCATCGGCTATTTTAACACCCTCCCCTCCTCCCTCCTCCTCCTCCTCCTCCTCCTCCCTCCCGCCTTCTCCCTGCTCATCTCTTTCAGTGAGATAGACAGCACCGAGGCTGAGGACACGTTTGACACGCAGCCAAGGAAAGGAATATTTCACCGAGACTGATGTCGGCGTGGACACCTCGGGCCGGTGAAAACGCAAACGGGTCGATACCCTGATTGGCATGTAGCTGTCGAGTCACGGGTCAGGTCTTCCTCTGACAAATCCATCAGGACGGACCACATACTGACACAGTAGCTCGGGAGCTGTCGGCCTCGTGCTAATTTACATTTCTGTAGCGGCGACCTCGCGGCCCTCGTTCGGCCACCTGCCTGCTTCATTTGAATTTTAAACACAGATTTGAATTCCTAGACAGAGTCCAATCAAACAAAGTAGATACAGAGATAAAGTCTCATCTGTAATCAGCTACAACAGTCGTTTCAGTTCCAGTGAAACACAAGACACAGGAGCCGATTTCTAAGAAAAACATTTCTTAACGTTTTTTTGCAGAGCAGCTCGACTCCAGGGATATTTAACAATATAATCTGGAGCTGCAGTGATTGGTGCATTAATCCATCCTCTTCCAGCTCCTCCAACGTGAGGATTTGATGCCTTTCTTTGTCACATGTGAAGATAAACTGAATATTGTTGGGTGTTTGACTATTCTTTGCACAAAACAAGACTACTAACTACTGGATGGATTGGTGATCAAACACAATCTACCTACTCACCTCGCAATTTTCGATCAGTTAATGGTCTGAATCTCACTGATCTGAGAACAACTTCATCAAAAACTAATCATAGCATTCAGCCAACTAATCAATCATCAGTTCAGTCCTGAATCCCACATGTTCATGCACACGCCACAACTCTTCTATGAGTTTTGGTTGGCTAAACAATTCAAGTCAATAGTAAATAATCTCATGATGCAACTCGCAGTTTATACCGTGCAACAGAATTCAAGACAAGACAACTGCTCCTGGTGTAATTAAAACATACCAGAGGTGAGCTGGTAGAAGAAAGAGAATAACATGCACATACGTATTAAAGATCCCGGCCAGAGTGAAGGTAGAAGTCAGCGTCTTCTTTGATTATAAAGCAGGTCTAGTGTCTACGTTAATACCGTGAAAGTATCAAAGCCTCAGCCCACAGAGAAATACATCCAGCCTGTGTTCAAAGGCTGAGCCTTAAAACGAACTGTCACGCTTTCTGTAACTTTGTGATGTCACAACAAAGCAGTTATTATTATTCTCAGCTATGGCAAAAGCACCGCCCACCTGGACCCACCATTCAGCCTGTGGGGTTAGCTTTCTTACTTGTGTTTGCTTGATACCTGCAACATTTTCATGTATCACTCAAAAAAAGGTTAGCCAATCAAAAAAGAGCCTCTGAGAGACTTCTGATTGGCTCACTGACCTAGTGCTCCAGGGGCAAGATGTAAAACTTTACTGAGATAGTTTTTGGTTCTTAAAACCACAAATACCAAAAATATTATGGACAAAATAAAAAATAAAAAAAGTGTAAAATATAAGCAGTTGGGGCTCAGTTGACATTGTCCAGCTAGAAACAGAACCCCACACTGCCTATATTTGCTCATGATTGTGCCATTACATTATCGTCCCAAATGGCTGCGATGTTCATTCACAAACAACAAAGGACTGAATGAAACCACAGAGAGACTAGAGTGTGTTTTGACGCCCTCCCATCAGCAGCCTAAGCTGACCAAATCCACCCAAATCTCAAAGATAGAAAGTTTTCCACAGCGATCCAGACAATAAGACAAAGAGCTGTAGGTGTAAACACATGGTAATTCCCACTATATGCCCCCGGCCTCTGCACAATCACATCAACACAGCCTTAAAGCCTGTGCTCTCTCTCTCTCTCCAGAGAAGTGAAAACACCGGGGTGGTTTCTGAAATAAGAAGCAAAGTCCTTAGTGATGTACGCCGACTGTAAATCAGCTCTGCAAGTTCTTCATAAAGAGAAAAAAAGAAAAGGCAACCCAGTTCTCTTGGCGTGCTAATTCCCACTTTAAGGACGTAGTTTCTCTTCCAGTCATCCTCCAGAAAAAGTGTCCCCAGATGTTGCCAAATAAATAAGGCTTTGATATTCCTACATGCCTTATCCCTGGCTGGCAAGCTCGCAGTCTTTAAAAAAAAGGGAGCGCAGCGTTGGTGCGTCTGACAGCTGAGCGGGACCCTGTGATGCCGGTAACGACATGAGGGATGACAACAGAAAGCTCCGACATCAAAGCCCCGCAGCTCCCTCGCACACATACATATACAGGAGGAAATTTGCAGCAGATTACCGAGGCCGGTTATTCATCAGTGCTTACAAGAGCTGGGTTACGAGTCAGAAGACACAGACACACACAGTGCAGCTCTGAAACAACTCCTGCTGCTCATTTGTACATGAAGAAGAAAAAAAGAGTGCGCCTCTCAGCCTCCTATCGACACTCACTTAAGATAATGGGCCCTGTTGGGAAGGATATAGATTGGAAAACGAATCTCTGCACTTGTGTGTGCCGGTGAATGGGCAGGCGAGCCAGATACAGAGCTTTAGAAAGGGACTCTACAGTACCCAAGGTGGCAATTTGTCAGGATTAAAGCAGGATGGTGTCTGTCATTGTGTGTGTGCGTGTGTGTGTGTGTACGGCGTCAGGTGTTGTTCATTACCCCCGAGGTTGTCAGGGAAGCACGGCACTGATCTTGCAAGCGCAACCGAGGTCATCTGAGGCTGCGCTTTCATCCTGAGCTCCAGCGCGAGCTCACATATGGGCGGATCTGACTGAGGCTGCATTGTTTTCATCATCTGTTTATCTGCTTATTTATATTGTCGGTTCATTATTTGGTTTCTAAAAACAACAGAGTACAGCAATGGAAAAATTTGAAGTCAAGAGCCTGCAATCCAATTACAGTCCTATTCAATTTACAGTGATGCAAACAAAGAAAAGCAGCAGATCCTCAGATCTGGGGTTTCTGAGTCAGTTTTATTCTTTCTGAATTACCAATTTATTAAAGCATGTGGTTAACTGTTTATCAACCAATGGACTGACTGTATGATTGTATAAAGTTTTTGAGACAGCTGGACCATATAGGCTACAGAAATATTTTAATGATGTAGAATAAACTGTGAAAACATCTTGAGACCTGATCTGAGCTGCAAAACCAAAACCCAGTTTTTAAAGAAACCATAGACTTTGCAACAAGGGAACAGGAATTGCTTCAATTCTAACCAGTGTCTGTGTTTTAGGGCTCTGCAACACTCTGTATTATCACTACAAAACAAGTCTATTGGTTAAATGTTGGCTATGTTGCTATAAAGTCTTGAATCTTTAAATGTCAGTTTTAATGGTGAAACAATGATAAATCACTCAACAGCGAATCATTAAAGGGGACATATTATGGAAATATCACTTTTTGAAGGCTTCCGGCCCCCAACATTTGAGAATTGACCAAAAAATCTGTAATGTGCAGGCTCCCTATAGGTTTTACGAGATGTTCCCTCAGGTTTCGAATTTGCATAATACCACCTCTACCTGGTACCAGTAGAAGGGGCGGGGCAAGCAGTGGTTCATTTGCATTTAAAGGGACAGGCACTGAAACCAGCCGTTCTGAACAGCACTGTTTTGAGAGTATGAAAAGAGCTGTGATGTTTGATCCTTGGGGTATTTTGATCAAAGCATGTCACAGACATGTCTTTAAGTTAGCTGGGAACTATTTTAATTTGTGGAAAGGGGGCATACTATGTCTCCTTTAACCATTTTAATGACGCATTGGCTTTCCACTGGGGAGATTTGATAGTTTTGGTCTATATGCCCTAACCCCCTCCTTCATCACAACTGTATGAGGTTAATTTTCATATAGCTTAACTATTTATATTTTTATTAAGATTTAAATTTGTGCATAATTAAGAGGGTGTGGACACTTAGAGGTGGGGGGTTTCTCAGGAGGCTGTTGCACAGTCTCAGCAATCAAATCTACCCAACAACCATGAACTGCTTCATCAGGATGTTTCTCACTCTAACCTATAAATCCTGAGACTGAAACTTCAAGAATTCAAATGGGTCTGTTGTTGTTTCTAATTGGCGACAAATTATGATGGATGTAAAAAATACTACTGCAGTTTTTGCAGCAGGATAAATGGGAGCTTCATTTCACTGTGACACAGCCAGGAAAACATGGCGACAGGAAGTCGCCTTATCTGCATATTTTCTTCTTCTGTGGACATGGAAAACCTGAACTGCTCCTGACAATCGCAGGCACAGCTTGAGTTGACTGAAAATAATGTAGACGGATGAGTTACATCAGTCAGTGCTGATTTGGTTTGAGCAACAGAAGCCTCCCTCCCAAACAGAGAGGAAAAAAAGGCTGGCATGGACATGTTGTCAGACTGAATAATGGAGAGAAAAGAAAATGGCAATTCGCTCTGACTATCAGGCTGGAACTGATAACAGAGTTGTCCTTCTACCTTTTGTGTTTTGCAGATTCAATTCCCAAGTATTTTGACAATCAATTAATCATTATTTATCAAGCACAAATAGCAAATAGAGGCCCAGCCCCATTCAGTGGGAGGATAAGCTGCTTTTCTGTGTTTTATATCTGTGTAAACTGGATATATTTGGGTTCTGGACTGTTGGCCTGAAGTTATATAGTCTATTAATCTAATGCTTATGGGGGTGTTTTCAGTGTTGGGGCTGAGCAGGTGGAGGTGGTGAAACAGAAAGAGGAGGAAAATATGACAGAGGTCTTCTCACACACAGAGACACAGCATCATGACGAACCTATGATTACCTCCCTCTCCATCTCCACCACTCTCTTCCCTCTCTCTTGCCGCATACAGACAGAGCTGGAAAAACAGACAAATGTCAAACATAAAACACACACACACACTGTATATACACAGCAGACACGCCTGACCTTCACCAGCGTCTCCTGGGGCCAAACATGTGAAAGGCTACCTGTGTTCAAGCAAAGCTCCCCATGACAGCCCACAGCTCATGCTTTCAAGGCACCTTTAATGAAAACCGGTTGAGCCTCTGCGGTGCTGAGCCGATGCTGCTTCATGGACTCGGCTGATAGGCAGAAACAACAGAGAGCTCCTCGGCTCTGCAGCTGACAGTCAGAGCTGTTATCAGGGAAGTCGACAACAGGCGGCCTGTAACATGAAAGACAACATCTCTGTCCGAACGCAGACGAAGGGGACGCGCTGTCCTTCCCCCTGCAGAGGTTAGGAAACGTGTTGATATTATGCAAATAGAACCCCTCCACCCCTCCCAGCAGTTCCTCCTGCACGCTGTGACACAGAGCCACTGTGTCAGATAAATTCATTACAGTGGCTGACGGAGCGCAGATCCAACAGAAATCAACACGACTGAGGGTTGAAGGAGCTGGGAGATTCACCTCCTACCTAATGTGGCACTAAAGAGGTCAACGGCATGTAGAGTAGTTCCAGAAATGAAGAAAACTGAATCAAATGCAAAAAATTTTTCTACAGACAGCCGAAGAAAGGACGATCAAACTGACAGTCTAAAATTGGCTCAGTTCCTTCTAATTATCATCAGAAAACTGAACTGATAAATCATTTCAAGAAATAAAAGCCAAACTTTCAGCAGATTTAAAACTGAGAGGATTTATTGCTTTGTTTATCTGGTGTGGCAGTAAAATCAATGTCCTTTCTTTTTCAGCTGTTGCTATCTGAGGCTTCCATCTAAAGTGTCACACAGCCCTTACAGAAAAAACACATGAACTTCACAAATTTCACATGATTTTTTACATGTGAAAAATTTTGCACATGGGAAACGTGTGGGTTTGGCCCAATTTTATGTTAATCACATTTGAATTCCCATGTGAACCCATTTTTTACATGTGGTAACATGTTTTACACATACACGTGCTCTATGATAACACATGGTAACATGTGATCACATATGTCACATACAACTGGGTCAAAACCACATGTTTCCCATGTGCAAATAACATGATTCCCATTTGCAACATTTTTCACATGTGAATCACATGTGAAGTTCATGTGTTTTTTATGTAAGGGAAATAAAATCTGTATATAAAAAGGGATTCAAAGATCTTCACACAGTAAAAGCCACCAAATCCTAAGAATAACCTGGAATCCAGAGGACCAATACGTGAATTTACCATTTATCAATAAAAACGAATTATCTTTAAGCAGCAACCAGCAATTCAGACTTCATAATTCACAATAAAGCTCTCACACAGAATATTGAAAGGAAGTAAACAGAGACCGAAAAAAATTACAAAAACGCAAATACTAGGCTTTAGAAATTTGTAATTCTGTTTTTGTACTGACATTTTAGAGACCAAACAACCCAAGAAATAAGGAGCACAAACTGTGAAAATAGGAAATTTGAAAATAATCACAAGTTGCAACTGTTGAAAATTGAAATTATTGCCCCAAAAAGCCTGACAGAGGTGCATGTTTGGTGGTGTGTTGGTTTGACTGACAGCTGTCTCGGCCCATCACCCTCAGTCAGCTGCGGCGGCTGCCAGTTACTCGCCCTCGTTCGGCTGCGCACAAGCCAAAAAATCTAAAGTTTCTGCCTGGAGCAGCTGACAAAATGCTGCTGAGTGTAAACTCCCGCTCCAGGCTTCAATCAGTCCTTTCCACCGGCCTGGAGGCAACATCACCAGACACCGAATCCATCTTCATCTGCAGGAGATAACCGCAGAGCCTCGAGAAGGCACCGGTGGCTCCAGTTTGAAACAGAGGGGGATGATCATGTTTACAGGGATGTTATTTATACGAAGGTGCTCTCTCACTGTTTTACAGCTGTCAATAAATCACTTTGTAGTGAGGTATCATTTATAAAGGCTTTATAAGTTCAATACTTTATTAACTTGTGTTTTATACACTTGTTATAGACCTGGGGTCACCTCATCAATTCCCCTCTCCACTGCAAAATTTGACCACTCTGACCACTTCTGGAAAACCGAAATCCATTAATCTCTTATTAACATTAACAGCTTTATCATCCAATAGAAACACAAAGACATGTTACAACCAAGATAATTCCTACAAGAGTCTTCTTCACTAAATCAGGGGCGGGTCTTCCAGGGTGGCACAGGGGGCACCCGCCCCACCTGCAATCTGATTGGCCACCCTGTGCCCCCTGTGTTCAATTTATTGTAGAAAATTCTGCTAAGATTGTTGTTTAAAAGGTAGAGCTGATTATTGATTGACTATAATATTAATATTGACAAGTGGAAAATGAAAAGGTCATAGGCATATTCCTTACAAGGTGAAAGATTCAATGTGGCCAGTAAAAGCAAGATGAAGACACTGTAAACAGTGTGTAACTGAACAATATAAATATTCAAGACAGCGATCAACCTTCATTTTTGTTTCCGGTGGGCCTCCCAAGGTTCACTGTTGTTACCCCCTGTGCCCCCCACCAGAAAATACTCTGTACTCGCCCCTGCTAAAGATGTCTTATAAACAACTGTTACCATCAATATTTCACATGTACTATTGTTTATGTTTTGTACACATGCGTACAGCTGGTCGCACTACATATCAGTTAATAAACAGTTCCAAGTCTGCAAAGCCTGTTGTAAATATTAAAGAAGATGATTAACAATTTATGAATGGGCTTTAGTCCAGATGCCCTGCAGGTCTCTCTGATAAGAAGTGTTGTCCTGAAGCAGCACTTCCCCAAACTGATTAAAGGCTTATGAATTAGGCCATTATTTATTATTAATCATTAATCACACTCATGACAGCTTATAGATTATGTCAAAAACGGGGCCTTATCAAAGAGCGGTGCATATTTTCTAACAGCTGCAGAACAAACAACACTCACACTCAACAGTGTTTTGGTTCTGCTGTGTCTCTCCATCACATTTCCACATCACTCCCCTCTCTGACAGCAGCGCAGGTGTGCTGAGCTCCAGTAACACCTGGTGAATCAGTCCGCGCAGTAACCTAAATGTTAATGACTGGAGCCAGTTGGTGAGAAAATTGACAGGATAACAAGCTCTGATGAGGCCAGCAGAGTTAATCAATGCCAGTGACATCCGATGAGATGGTCGCAAAGGAGCAGCAGGCAAACCACACAAAGACACAGTCAACGGGGAGGGGGTGGGGGGGCTGGGGAGCGAGGACCCACGGCACAGTCAATGAAGAGCACAATGCAAATTCAGCAGGCGAGAGCTCAGCAGCCTCCAGCAACAATGGATTTAACAAAAACAGCTTTACAGGGTCAATACTGAGTGAAACGCACCGACTCTCCTCCGTGGAAGTGGTAGTCCTCTCACCGAGGCAGATGGGAGAGGAGTTTCACAGCAGGAGAGTCACTGAGTTGAAGCGCTGGTGTTGCTATAGAGGTCATAAATCAGCCGCCTGGCATCGCGTGTCGTCAGTCAGGCAGCCGAGTCAGACCGCAGGCATGTTTCAATCAACAGGCCCAACAGACAAGCTGACAGCACGGACGCAAAAGAAAAACAACAAAAAAAAAAAAACTGAGAGACGCCCAAGGACTGCGGCCAGCTCGACTGAGATATGAGACACCACGCAGAGAGACATGGATCAAGCTTTAAAGGGGAGGAAAGAGACAAGGCAATGAATGAACTTCTGAGAAGAGAAACAACATATGGAAGATCAGCCCTTCAAACAGAGGTCGTACATCTCCAGAGCTGATAATCATGGCAGCTTTAACATGCTGCTGTCAGGACGGAGGCACATGAACAGACTGATCAAAATGCCCGTTAGTCCCTCTGTCTCTGAACTCCCATACAACAGTTGCTTATAGATAGTTAAGATGAATGTGTGCAAAAACTAAACAGAAAAGTAAACGATGAACAGTGTCGCTGTGATCGGTTCATCAAAAGCTAGTTTTTCCACCTCTAAAAACCTTCTAAAGAGTTCTGATATGGATCTTCTGCCAAATATCCAGTTTGCCAAATTAACACATTAAAACAAGTAATACACTTAGCTTTGAAATTCAAATATGATTTTCCTATAAAAATGAGTTAAAATGCCTTCAAAGACATCTCCTTCTCCCTCCTTGAACAGATGTGGAGACTAACTTCTATCAAAGTACAGTACTGCAAGTCAGGCTGCACAGTTAAGCTCAAACATCAGGAACAACATGTAAAATACATTTTTAAAGGTATAGTTCAAAATTTTGGCAAATTGGCCCATTGCTATAATCCCTATAGTTTTAGGAGTAGGTTTGTTACTTTTAATGCAATGTTATGAGACAGAGTTTTTTTGAGGCAAATACAGACACTCCTTGAAAAACCACCCCCGACATTATTATCACATAGCGTGGTGAATGTGCAGGTCACAACTTGTCCACGAGAGTGTTTTGGAGTTGTTGGATTGTGTATTTGATGAGTTTGATGAGGGAAACAAAGAAATCCCATGAGCCTCCGTAGTGTAGCTCTGAGCAGCTTGCGGCTCTGCTCCGCCATTATAAAAAATAGCTTGCACCGACAATTAAAGGGAACAAACCTACTCCTAAAACTATAGGGTTTATGGCAATGGGCCAATTTGCCAAAATGTTGGACTATCCCTTTACGGCTCATAGAAATGAACAACACCAAAAAATAAGACCCAACTCTTGTGACCAAGCTCACTGCCATCATTTCTGTGGGTCAACAGGTCCAACAAACACGATAAATCTACAAATAAATACGTCTGGAACTGCTTCTCTGTCTGCAGGACTCATTCTGGATTTAGTTGGATCTAATGGACGTAATTATACATGAAAAGTCGGGCTGGTGCAACATTAAGTAAACAGAGCCGCAGGAGACGCAGAGACTCATTTTTGAGCCAAGTATGGACAATCATAGATGCAATCTCCTAAAATCCTGCATTTGGGACTTTATAAATAGCACGCGCACAGGCAGCCAAAAAGATGCGCTCAGTTCTTTGTAGAGTTCAAGAAACACCCGTCAATACCACTTAGAGATTCTGTGATTACAAAACCTGCAGCCCGCAAAATGAAAACTCCAGGTTACACACTGTTCTCCACCTGTGATTCCTTTTTTTCAGTTTGGCAACATAGCTGAAAAATTATTTATTTGCCAAGAAAACGAAAAGGGAGGGAAGCAAGAAGCTGGTTTGTTTGATCTGGCAGCCAGCTTGTGCTTTCACTCGGGCCACCAGAGGAGTGGACAGATTATCATCGGCTGTCTGGAAGGAAGCAGAGCTGCAGGATCAGTCCCCCACCCGCGGAGGTTAGGCCTCTGGATGCAGATAAGGCTTTTGTTTTTATCAAACATCTCACACAGAAAACCAATCGCAAAAAAAGCTGCAGTGTGGCGCAGCAGAGCTGTCAGACTTAATGCTGCAAAGTGGTTGAATTATAAAAGAAGTAACGGCGGTGATTTCAAAGGGAAGGCTTAGAAATATGGTGTTTCTCATTAATCACCAAACTGCAATGATAAGAATCAGGTAATGGTGTGATTATAATCCCAAACAGTCAGCAGGGCTTTAAAAAAAACTGATATTAAATTTATGTTCCATTATAAAAACAGGAATACGTCAAATTTAAACTCAAGGATACCAGTCTTCAGAAGGAGTAATCACCCTGCCATTTGCTTTAAACCTGAACTTCACACTCTGACAGCGACATACTCAGAGTGAGATGTAACTTTTGATATCAATGCACAGAAAATCCTGCAAGGTGACATCAAGTGGAAGTGAACACAGCAAGCTCGTGTTTGTTGTCCTGTCCAAACTGTGTGGCTTGAACCCAACGGAGCCCACAGAGGCAACACTCTAACTCGCCGCTGCTGTTTCCAGCTTTCTCTGGACGGAGACACTCACAGCTCTCCAACTCCACTTCGTCCTTTCCTGTGAGCGGGGATGTGACGGTAACACATGCCAGGACTCAATTTGGCGGGAATCCATGCCGTCTCAGTTAGTGGGAATGAATGAGGCACTTTCACTTTGTGACTAATAACGTCTGCATTTTCACAGAAGCATCCAATTTACATATGGTGTTTCGCATGCAACACGTGTCTGGATAATGACATGATCGAGACCTTGGCATTTACACAAGTCTGGTGTTTTTCAACCTGGGTCTTGACTCTGAGGGTCATGCTAAGTTTACTCTCACTTAGTAATTAGCATATATCCTTAACATTTAGGAGGTTGTTTGACATTTTTAAAAAGATAGTTATTCATTTGCTCAATAACCATTCTCATTTCAGTGCATTAAGCACACTGCTGATTAGCTTATCTTAGCTTGGCTAAGTTGGATGGATGGGGAAAACAGCTACCCTCATTCTGTCCATTGAAACTCTAAACTGCACTAAATGATGTATTGTAGTGCTTACTTTGTGTGTACTTCATTTATTTAACATGCAAACAAACAAATCCAGATTGTATCCAGGCTGTATCTGGATACAACCTGACCAGCATTTACACCTACCATTAATTTGCATCTCCAGTGAGCACATTGAGATCCAATGGAGATCCAATCACATATTTGTGCAGTAAATTAAAAAAGAAAATAGAAGAAGTAGTTCCGCCCGCATAGTTGTATGCAGATAGAGGAAGCATTACCGTTTGCACTTGTGTTCAATGTGTACCTTCGGAGGTGGTTTGGCCGATCTGATCAAAATCCATCCTTAATGTGTTTTGCGTGTGTTTACACCTATACTTAATGTGGTCAAGCACTATCTGATTGCAATCCGATCACTGAAAGCGCATAATGCCAGGTGTAAACGGGGTGCATGATAGAAGACTGTTAATGTGGCTAACCCACAAGGACACCTGTAAAGCATGTAAGTGCCAGCGCTGTTGTAGTTTATCAGCACTCATGAAATGCCTCTATATTGAATGGTCAAACATTATTCAAATGTAGACAGCCTAAATTAGCTCCCTTTAGCTAACTAGCTATTAGCAACTTTTGTGTTTCTATAAAATTAGCCAAACCGACTGTTCATATTAGTAGCCTATAGGTATTTGATGCATCTAAGTGGTGGTGGATTTTCAGGCATTATTCTGCCAACTGAAACTTCTCTCACAGACCATAACTTTGGTTTTAGCATACACCAGGTGTAAGTTGTCTCTTTATCCAAATAAAATATCTTGGTGTGAAGAAAACTCCTTGTTTCTTGGAGAATTTGGCAGACGATCCTGGTGTAGCGCTCCTCCACTGTGAGGATAAACAGCACCTGGTACAAAGTGCTGAATGTAAATCCAGCCCGCTGAGGGAGCAGCTACCTCGACAAAGATATCAATATGGACACCTGTGGGCCCTCCTGTTGCCATGACCACCAGCAACAGAGGCAGCAGCCGAGTCGCTTTAGCGCTGTCGTCACCGGCCGCCGTTGGGGGAATCAGCGTATCCTAAACAAATTAGCCCGGAGAAAACTGCTGAGGCCCCAACGCTTTAATTACATCAACCTGAAACCAAATTATAGGCCGACTCTGCAACACGTAATAACTAATGCACATCAAACAAGCCTCACTCTGCTCCCTCCTCCTCCTCTTCCTCCTGCTCCACTCCATCATCAGTTTGGAACATTTATATCGGGGTATTCATTCCCAGGAGAGACAGAGAGAAATGTCAAGACAAGGGAGACATGGCTTATCCTCCCTCCCTGGCCTTTTCCCTTCTCGTTCTATCGCTCCCTCCATTCTTTTTGCTCCCCGTTCCCCTTCCTCATTCATTCTCCGCCACTCTGTCTCTTTCTCTTTTTATCCTGTCATCTACATTGTGAGGAGCGTCTACGGCTCCTCTGAGCCTCGGCTGTGTAAGCAGAGCAGGCAGGATGAGAAGCAGAGGTGCTGTACTCAGAATAGTGAAGCACAAAAGCTGAGGAGGTTTAAAAATTCTCCCACCGCTGGAGCGAGTTCACACTCACCGAAACACAAGTTTAAAAAAGTCTTCAATTAAAGTTATGTTGCATAAAAATAATTTGGCTGGAACGAATAGTTGATGAATCAAGGTACAGAGCAAAAAAGACTTGAGCTCTCTAGTTACAGCTTCTAAACTTTGCTTCTTTTTATCTTAGATAAAATCTGTTGGTCAATCAAATCAACATATTTTATACCACTGGTCATATAAATGATCAGCAAGTTAATCAATAATAGAAAAAATCCGCAGCTTTTTCTCAGATGCTTCTCAACTCCCCATCAGAGATTTTAAGATCCTGGACCTAAAGGGCGCATCAGGCAACTCAGACACTGCAAGTCAGAAAGGTTGGAGATCATTAGATTCACCAATCAATAGAAATGAATTGACTCTAAAAAGAAACAGTTCCAGCTTTTCAAATGTCAGAATTTGCTGTCTTTCTATTTTATATCATTGTATATTAAACGTATTTGGGCTTTGGACAAAACAAGCTGTTTACTGACATCATAATGAGCTGTGTGAGCATTTTGTCACCACTTTATGACAGTTTATAGACTGTATCATTAACCCAGCGACTGTTTGGTAATGAAAATCACTGTTCAAGTGTCAGCTCTATAAATTCTCCCTATGCAAGTTACATTCAGGCAACGATTTCTTCCAAAATGAATATATGAAAGTGTTTTCCGGAACATGTGCCACTGCATAACCCTGGAGCTCTTATCAATTCATTATAAAAACATTACAGTCTGACTCCAAGTCCTCCTGTTTTGCTTTTCCCAGATAGAAAGACAAGCACAGCAGCAGTCACAACATCTTGTGAAGGCAAGTCATACTGTTTATCTTCAGTTACAAATTAAATTCAATTACAGCACCATCCAGGCACTAAGGCAATTAATTACTGAATTATACCATGATGGTGCACAAAGAATGCAATAGGCCCTTGGGGCTTTTTTTCTCATTACCAGGTACACACTGTCCTACAGAGATGAGGCAGGGGAGCCTTTTAATAACATTTAGTATTCAGATTAAACTCTTCTATGCAGCCAAAACTCCGGCTTCCAGGGTTTCTGCTCCAAAGCAGGATCAATTTACAATCCAATTAATTCAAATTGTGTGGAAACATGCTCACAAGCAGGGAAACAATCAGACATCCCATTAAGACAAAGACAAGCGTGGGTCTGGAGCAGAAAGAGGAGGTCCACCTGATGTGTTTGACATGCCTCCTTTTAATGATTCACTACACCACCAAAGCCACAATAAAGCAGCCCGTTACACAAATTAAAACCGTCCTCTGCTTAAATGCTCTGCAGTGACTATGTGTTGTGTTTAAACGCCAGTTAGAGGCAGCGACTGGGTTTGATTTGGATTTGAAGTGCGCTCCAAATACAATGTTCACTTTGTCTGTTAATAACGGTGGATTTATCACAGCTCGCTAAACACCTCTGCAGCAAAGTCCTTTTGTTTTCCACCTCATTTTGAATAAAACAAATTGTTCCACAGACATCGCAAATAAAACCATGGCCACACACACAAACTGAAAAACAGCAGCAGCACCTGAATCCAACAACATCTTTGAGCAAGTCTCTAATAAGCACTTTGAGATTTTTTTGTGAATCCCGTGAAAAGAAACACAGATGAAGCTCAAACAAAGGTTCAGTGAGGAGGATCTTGCTCTGCCTTTAGTCTTCTACAGGAAATGTCACTTCATGTCCTGGTGATGCCAATCATCACTAGACCTCCAGGATTTTCTGTCTATTCTCCACCTCCTGGATCTAGTGGACTCTGGAGGATTTCCTGTTCTTCTCTGTTACTAATCTCAATTAACACTGTTATTCACTTGCAGCTAGTCTCTTTCTGTTTAAACTGATTTTATGCATATTCATTAATGACCACTCTTTAAATACATCAAGTAATTTACTATACACCATATTAAGCTGTGAATTTACAAAAAAATCAATCATCTTTAACACCCTGATTCATAAGAAGTTTAATTTATTCTCCAATAAAATTAAATATTCTTTTAAAAGCTAGAAGAATACAACATTAACATTGTTGCATTAACAATAATCTGAAGTGATATGTCTCAGAAATGCATCATTTGCAACAGGATCATTCATACCAAGTCAAATACATTTTACAAAAAAATTAACTTTCAGTGTCAAATTAAAGTTGTCAATGAGTGTTAGAGTTGAGTCTAGGGCTCGGATGAAGTACTTCCACAAAGATAATTACAAATCTCAACTCAAGGTTCACTTATTCATTTTGTCACCAGCTTTCAACTCTGCTCCAAGGTCTTTGTTATCAGCTGAAGGTTACTTAGTTGTCGTGGCAATGGCTTCGTGTTAATCACATCACAAGTGGTCCTTTTTACAAGTGGTTCATCTCCATGACAACTCAGCAAAGCCCATCCTCCGATGAAGCCCAGGAGGTGTGACTGAAAGTTTCAGAAAAAGCTGTATCTTGGGTGTTTATGAGTGTATCTTGGTCATAGGAAAGTTAATATACGAACTTGTCAAAATCCTGTTAAAGGGATAGTTCACCCTAGAATGATATTTCGCTCATTATCTACTCACCCTCATGTTGACTAAGGGCTGGAAGAAGTTTCAGATTCCTCCGTGGCTTCTCTGAGTTACAGGGGGTCTCGGCGTAGCAGTGCATGTCCATATAACGGTTGCAAAGGGACACCGGAGCTCTTCGTAAAAAAACACACACAAAAAAACATCCATCCGTGATTTGCGCCGGCGTCAGCATGCGTCAGTGCGGTTACTGCGAATCACGCAAGATTTGGACGGACCAGGAAGAGGAGCTTTGAGAAGCTTCCGCTACAAACAAGCTTAAAATATAGACTTATTTAATTTTTTTCGGGACAATTACGCAATTTGGGGCTTCAGCACAAGACGGACATTACATACGAGCATCATGGAGGTATTTGGATGTTTTTTTGTGTGTGTTTTTTTACGAAGAGCTCCGGTGTCCCTTTGCAACCGTTATATGGACATGCACTGCTACGCCGAGACCCCCTGTAACTCAGAGAAGCCACGGAGGAATCTGAAACTTCTTCCAGCCCTTAGTCAACATGAGGGTGAGTAGATAATGAGCGAAATATCATTCTAGGGTGAACTATCCCTTTAACTATCAACTTCATCTGTCTATCAGCTATTCCACCAGGGTCGCCTTGGTCTGCGGCCAATCCCAGCGTTACACCCTGGACAGGTGCCTATTCTATTGCAGGGTTGACATATAGAGGCAAACAAACTCACACACACACACAGACTTATAGGCACTTTGCAATATTCAGTGTGCATGTCTTTAGACTGTAGGAAACTGCAGAGAACACATAGAAACAACATAAATGCCCCATCTACTACCTATTTCAGTACAATGAAATAAAAAAAGGCCATAAAATCCTCATATCAGCATATCTATAAAAGCCAGAGCTAGAATATACAAACATAAAGCATCCTATTGTAAATTTTAAATGGACCGTATCTACAAAGATCCACGACTTCCAATATGACTTTCTGATTAGGCAAACATTAAACCCTTTAAACTATCATTACGTACAACCCTTACATCTATGTGATTGTGTGTCTTTGTGTATGTGAGTGTCAAAAAGGGTCAGCTCCCTCTGTGCCACATGTGACCATCAACCTCCCCTCTGGCAAGGTGCAGGGTGAAGCTGGCTGCTCTGGAGACACAGACACTGAGACGCCTAATGTAGCAGAGAGGGAAGCAGCCTGGCCCAGTTTGTCATTCTGTTTGTGTGCTGATTCAGACTTAAAAACAGGTAAAGCAGAAAAAAAGGAAAAGAGAGGGGGGGTAAAGTCAGTGAAGCACTTCCCCATGGCAGTAAAGACACATTAGAAGCCCAGTGGAGGATTTGTTGCTGGATGAAGTAAATGGGAGTCTGCTGCAGAATCCCTGGTGGCCATGGCGATATGAGGATGTATATTTTTACTGCTCTACTAAGTTATCTCAGTATGAGCATGTGTGAAATTCTCAGTGATACTCTCCCCTCTGTATAACGTGGAAAATCATTTTCAGAATGTGGATTGCATTAAAAAACTGCATTCCCCTGTGACATTATGTGACAGACGAGTCTATCAGTATCAGAGGCAATCACACATGTGACATCTAATTTCGACAACCTGTCTCAGGACTGTGTCCTCTCTGAATGAAAATGAAAGAAATGAAAAATATTCATCCCCCCATCCCCACCACCCATGACTTGTTTTATGTCCAACAATGATCTGTGGAATGGTTGCCAAGCTTATAAATTTGGCTACGAGGACAGGCTCGCTGGCAGCGCTGAGCGGACTGAGCTGTGGTAAATCTAAGACAGTACGTCTTTATTATGGTGTGAATGGATGGAGCGACAGACAGGCACAGAAAGATATGATTCAATGTGTGAAGTGGTGGACAAAGGATAAAGGATCAAGTTTTTCATGTGATGCGCAGAAGTAATTTAATCGCAAATAAAGGGGCAAAACTGATCAGAAATCAGTTGTTGCATTGAAGTGAAAACACAACTTTGACATTTGTGGATCTTGACCAGAAGTAGGCTAAAGGAAAAAAAAAAAAAAAAAAACATCGGGGCAACTCAGGGTGATTATACAGTAGGGGTGTCAACAATAATCGATTCGGCGATGCATTGCAATGCGGGACATGCACGATTCAGCATCGATGCGGCAACGTGCCATAATCGATTATGTCACAGTTTATTTTCTGGCCTCAAATAAAGTTGTGAAGTTTCAATTACCTCCGGGGGCGTTTCCGGAGCAACGACATGCGCGTGACGTGCGCAGCCTGTAGCTACATGCTAAGCGGCAGCACCAGCAGTAAATACCTGAATACTAGCTGAAAGTTTGATGTGTTTGTATCGCTGTATGAAATTTACTGTTGTCAGGTGAATCAAAATGTTTGAGCGAATTTTGTGAAAATATGCATATAGGAAATGCGAAATCATGCCTGTTTCCATTCGTTATTGTTTTGCAATTATTGGGGGAAGAAGAGCTTGCCATGAGATTTTTACAATCTGGAGTCACATAAACATGACGTACCACGCGTCTTTTTCCAGTCAGTCGTCATGGAAACGTGACACTCACGGATCTACTGTTTGTACCAAAGTGAAAACAAACGTGTGTGATCACGAATCTTACGAGCAGAAAAATGAAACAATGGGTCATTTTCACATCTGGTGACAGCATCTCGACTCACAGAAGCTCGGAGCTCTGATGCTTTCTTTGCTGTTTTCCATCAAGTATTGAATAATGTTGGCTTATTTTATTAATTGTAGAAAAATCTCAGTTTCTTCGTCCCCCCCACACATATCTTCCACTTTCCTCCGCGCCATTTTTTGAAACCATAGCATAGGCTAGAGTTGTGACGTGATATCCGGTCCAGTCATCGTTTATTCACAAAACCTGTTTCCATAGCAAAAAGTCACTTCCTTTTATCATACGCTGACAAATCCATCCCCTCCAAGCGTAAAAACTTTTCTGCGAACTTTCGGCCTTTTTTCGAATTTCTGGCGCTTCCATCCAAGTTTTTTTATTTTTTTTTTCAATTTTTGAAAATGTGAATAAGTATAGGTGGATGGAAACCCCACTATTCCATATGGAGTTGAGATGTTTAACTCAGGTTAAGTGTTGGACTGACAGATTCAGTGTTGTGCCTCACATGGTTAAAAGCCACTTTATTTCCCCAGCTGCTCATCTGCCTACACGCGTCATACTGCCTCCCTTTCATCTGCCTTCTCTCCTCTCAACTTCCCTTGATCACTCGTCTTCCTCCTCTCCTTTATCTCTCCGTCCTCATTGGAACTCACTGCCAAGGTTCCATCAGGCCACATCCCTTTAGGGGTTGTGTCCTTGTGTACCTGGGAAGAAAAAAAAAATGAGGAAGAACACAATCTCAATCACAGCAGGCGTGTGTTGTGACTCCTCTACCCTACAGACACAACACAGCACGCAGCCCTTTTCCACAGAATGTCCCCAAACAAGCTCTGCCAGGTTCGAAAGGGGAGGTCACCCTGGAAAAAAATACATTTTAACAAAGGCCCCTTCCCCTCCCGGGATAACAACCATATTAACACCTCTTCTCATGGGCCCCCTGCCTGCCAGAGCCTGAGACAGGAATAAAAAGAAAATATATATGTGCACGCTACACCTAGCTCAACCAAGCCACCACTGCACAGCTCTTTCTATGAGGTGAAATTGGTTTTAAATTCACTCTTCAAGTCAAATCTGAAAGTAAAATTAGACGCTTGTGGCTGCTACATGTCAACAGAGGCCGAGAGATATCTGCTTACCTGGCCGGCGAAAAACAGGACACAGAAAACAGACCCAGAGTTGTTGTTGTTGTTTTTTTTTTCAGCAAGATAAATCAATTTATTCTGCCTAGCTTAGCCGCGGTAAAATCATTAAGTCGCCATATGCTGCATGTGTTCTTTTTACTCATGATGCTCCCATGAAGTCATGTCCCCGTAATAAATAATGAAGGCTCGCGCGAGCTGCAGAGGCAGACAGCCCCAGATGTTGGAATAAAAGAAAAGTGGGTCAGGCGTCTAGCTGATGCTAACCACACCGGGCGAGCAGACGGCGCTAATCAGAGAGCGGGACTCAGAGAATGGATGGTTATAATTCATCACGCTTTAATCTATATGCAAAGCTGGTCGTCTGACGGACACGGGGCTGCACCTGAGGCGAGCGGAGTGATGAGTCTATTGGCTGCACTTCATCCTTTGTTTTATTAAAAAGGTCAGGAGGTCAGGTGTTGTGTCACCTGTGTTGCGTTGTAAATGACTCCCGGGGGTGGGGGGGGGTCTTGTGTTGCTCTGTCAATACATCATTCACTGCGCCGTGGGAGGAGGAGGAGGAGGTTATGTACTGCGGACCTTCACAGCTCAGTGATGTTACACAGAGTCATCCATCTAAAATACGGCACATCCATCACCCTCCGTATCTGCCACTGACGAGCGCCCCACCCACCGGGCCCACCGGTCCGCCATCCCACCGGCATCTGATCAAAAGTGACACATTAACGCTCAGCACCCGGGCCGATTGTGTTAATCCTCGGTGTTTACGACGCACATCTCCCTCTTTCGCCGTAAATCGACCGTAAACGCTCCGGCTCGTCAATCATATCTGGATCATTTGACGCGCCGCGCCACCACGCCCCTGTCAAATTAAATAACAACAATTATGGCTGCAAAGTTAAGGAGTCTCCTCCGGTCTTCGCTCGCTCATAAAAGCCAATTACTCCTGAGGTTTATGAACAAAAACATTTATTAACGGCTCTGAAAGGCTCGCGCTACAGGTCTGTGGCTTCATATGATCAGTATTCTAACCATGTGCGGTGTCAGTGATTTGTCTTGCAATGTTGCCTGCCTGTTGCCATGTTTTATGAATACTACAGTAAATTATTTGTGGGTATGTACCTGCATGGGGAAATTCAACTGCGCATCACAAAATGTTCAGAAAAAGACTTTTTCTTTAGTGAGAAGACGATGAAATGCGATCCAGGAAATACATTTTGAATATGATGAATTAATATAAGGCACCAGTATATACCTGGGTTCAGCTCTCATGGAAAGGCACTGCCAGTTGCTCTTCAGTGGAGCCTTTCTGTATTCTGTACAAACACAATCAGGCAAAAGAGTGTAGAGTGCAAATCCTTGCAAATTATTTACAGGCAATTATTTGCCTTAAGCCCATTTTAAAATAAAAAGTTTAAAACTTTAAGACAAGATTTGAGTTTTTTGTGCTCCAGTGCAAAACTACTCTCAAACACATCCTACTGTTAAACCCTGCATTAGCACAGAGGATAGGAAGTCAGTGTTTACTATATTTCCATGCTTACTCATTACATATATTGTGAGACAACCTGTAAACTTACTTAGCTTATATCTATGCATTTTGGGCACATTTTGCACACATAAAGCTTTACTTAGATGTGTCCAACTTGGACAAATGGAGACAAAAAATGGCATGACCTTATATATTAATACAAATGTTTCCATACTGCTGCTACACCATTCAAGGTATCCTAGCTGGAATACCATTCACTAAATGTCACAAAGAAATATGTTTGAGCGAATATTCAATCTAACATGTAATATATTTGGATTCATTTGAGCTCAACCCACTTCACCTTTATCCTAAACTTAGCTGTATGACTGATGTCCACTCTCTATGCCTCCACTTCCTCCCTGCTGGGCTAACATTATTAAAAGGCAGCTGTAGTTCAGCCTCCATTTTTCTTCCGCAAACAGAACAAGTGCCTTGTTTACTTAGAGAGAAACAAGACAGACATCGGGTCAGATGGAGGACAAGGCACAGCCGGTTGTGTTTGACCATTGAAAGTATGGAATTCATTCAACAGCTGCTTACAGATGTATCATTTACCTTCCTCCCACTTTCCCTATCTGGTTTCCAAATTTCAGAAATAGTAACCTACTTAAAAAACATATGGAACATCTGTAATGTGCAGACTGTCTGTAATGTTTGATATGTTTTAGTATATGCACCCATGGTGTCAATGAAAAGCAGCATCACTTTGATAGGAAGAATTAACATTGTTCAGTCTATAGGGTGAGATATTCTACCTGGAGTGTGTTTTCTGTTTTGCAGCGGTCTCATTTAAATAGATGAGGGAGGGGTTTGTTTTTTTATGCAGCTATTCTGTCAGCAGCCTCATTGTGTTCAGGAAATTGAAGTAATTCTCATCACATAAGCAATTATTGTCCAAGTGATTGCAAAATGTTCTTTTCACAGCTCACTCTAATGAGCAGTTTTACCTTCACAAGTATTTCACCAACTTTCATTGTCAAGCGTTTCCAAATATTTCACCATTTAAAGAGAAGGTCAGACTGGGTAGTACGCTCCACGTCGCCGAGGCGGATGGATTTCTCAGGTGCTCCACAAACAACCAGGAGTGCTGAGGTGTGATGACACCTCGCAGTCTGTCCTCGGGGGACGAATCGCCCAGTGACACATGTCCGACGCCAGACTGCAGGAGTCTGAGAGGAGCAGAGACCTTCGTCCTGAAGGCCAAACACACTTTGTGAGCGCTCGTGGGCAGATGTGCACGAAACAGGCGCACACCGGAGGGATCCTTGTGCTTTAAAGACGAGAATAACTTTGAGTCTGTGTCTTTACTCAGAAGTTTTCATCCAACAAAGAATATACCGTAAATTCTCAAATAGAAGCCTGGGCTTTAATTTGTTTCAACTGCCTAACTTACTGTACCCAGCTTATATTTGAGACAGGCGTCTATATGGGACAGGCTTTTGTTTAATTTTGAACAAATCTTATGCTCAGCAAAGATGGAAAATACTGTCAAATTGTTCTGTTCTTACTGTTTAAAAGAGTAAGAATAGAAGGAAAGAGCTGGATCCAGAACAGCATTCATTTAGAAGTTTAATCAGCACCAATCAAAATTGAGGTGGGATGGGAGGGGAGAGGATGAAAGGGAAGGGAAGGGAAATGAAGGGAAAGGAAAACAATTATTGATTGGCTGCTGATGTTTATTATTTCATTTTTTTACTTATTTATTCTCTTCTTCTATTGTTTTGTTCTCTCTTATCACATTTTATCTCTTATTTAACTCTCTACTTTTTTTGGCTGCTGTGTTGCGGTGTCATGTCTTTCTTGTCTTGTGCTGTGTCATGTCTTTATGTTTGCTTTATGTTTGTCACTTGTATTGCACAATAAAAAGAAAAAAGAAATAACGCGGTTCAGTTCAGGCCTCAGACTTCCTTTTTTTGGCCACATCCAGACCAAGAATTAATGTTTGTGAGTCCGGCCGCATCTGATCCGAGCTTCAACCCCCATGGGTCGGACTGGGTTGAGTTTTCATTTTCAGGCCTGTTGAGAACTCTAGAATGAATGAAGCAGCTTAGAAACTGCTCAAACTGATGATTGTGGGCTTTGAGAGGTTCTGTACATTGACAAGAACTTGCAGAAAATAGAAATAGACCAAGCTTCCAATTGAAACCAGCTTTACATTGCTCAAATCTGACCCAGCCAGTACAGGAGACTGGCATCTATTTGAGACTCATCTTTTATTTGAGAATTTACGATAAAGGCTGTTTTCTATTGTTACAAGTCACTAAATTTAGGTTTTCTACTTCCAGACGTTCTGACTTTCTTATAAACTCATTTGCGATAATCTGTGTGTTGCAGGGATGCAAACGGGTCAGGACCAAAAAAGAGAGGAATTGTCTGGGGGGGGGGGGGGGGTTAGTCATAATTATTACTATTAAAATAAACTGAATAAATAAAGACATGGGATGTTTCATTCATTGTGTAGGCTAATGGACATATAGGCCTCTATAATGTGTTAGTTTCACTTTAAAGCAGATATCAGTGGAATGTTTTTGTTAATATAAGTCCTAAATAGTCCTATTTTCCGTCAGCAATCACTTACATGAAGTATTTCAGCCTAAACACGAGTCTCTCCGTCACTCTGCTCTGCTGTAACCCGAGGAGAAAATTTTCCTTGTGGGATACAAGTGTTATCCAATGAGGGGAGAGAACGGCATGAAGGGCTGTGTGTGCAGCCAAGGGATGCGCGTGAATGTGGTGACGTAGCACGAGGACCAATTGATGCCTGACAAGGGCGGGGGCTGCTAACTCATGGTGCGTTCAAGGAAACTCGTACTTTGTGTTTTTCCTTCCTGTGAAGTCATACCAGTTCGATCTGGTACGAGTTCACGGGTCGGAAGTTACGAGTGGCCGTTATAGGGAACTTTCACAGACAACAGGACGGTAAAAACACGAGCTACGGGTTACCTGGAACGCTACCAAGTCGTAGTTGTGACTTGAAGCTGTAACTTACGGTTTCAAAAGCCTGCCTTGAACACAGCATTAGCCGAAACGGCCGTGCCACTGATATCTGCTTTAATTGAACACATTCTACATCGCGGAGGCGACGTCTCTCCACGTAGGGCTTCCTTCACCTCTGAAACGGGGCAGAGCTCCGTGGAAACACCTGCCTGACACAGCAACGTAGGGAACCGTGCATGTCCGTGGAGCTGTGCGCCGTGGACATGCACGGCACCGACTGCACGCGGATACGCGCCGCTTTAATGAGCGCGCATGTCGCGCGTCTACATTGGAGGTCGGCTGTTATCAGTATAATCAGAGACCATGAATGAGTTCGCCTCAGTTTCACGTGATTGTCACTGTCAGCCTGTTAGAAAAACATTTTTACTGACCCCAGCTGAGACGCTGAGACCCCCCCCCCTCAAAACAAAAACTCTTCGGATCTGAACGATTCACACAAGTCACCTAATTGGTCATGAAAAAAGCGAGTTTCGCTTTTCGGCGCGCTGTTTGCATCCCTGGTGTTGTGACAGAACAATCATCAGCGACTGTTTTGTTAATTTAGACAAGAATTGAATTATCGGCTTCTTTTCTTATCCCACATGAAGGTAAATGAATTATCTTTAGATTTAGGACCGTCAAGACAAAATGAATGAACAGAAAAAGAAACTTGTTTTATATGTTTTCCACACAGACCTCCTCCAGCCTGGACTCTTCCCTCTGACATCCACAGAGCGACATCCTCTTTGAAGATCTAACTTTCCTTCTCCTAGTGGACTTAATGGGTTGTGAAAGCAAGGTAAATGATTTTCCCTCTGACAACGGAGGATGCATTAGCCTTCACCATTCGTCACCGTTTACAATCCATCCTGCGCACGGAAACAACAGCATCTATCATCGGAGGAGACACCCACCAAACAATGGGAACACTGGGGAGACGATGATTGATACAAATTGGATCCTTCTCCAGAATCACAGGCAAGAGCAGAAACAAGCCGAGCCAGATGCCACAGGTTCACGGCTTCTCTCTCCCACATCCACACACCCGAAAAGAAAAAAAAAAAATTAAATACTGTCATTAAGGATAGATAGACGAGTCAGCGGGTGTATCAATATGCCCATGTGTGCATGCAAGTCATTTAAGATAGAGCGGCTAAACAAATGGAGTGTCAGGCAGCAGGAAAGAGAGACACAGCGGTATCTGCTCACGAGCCTGCTGCAGGCAATCAAACCCTTGATATCAAACAAGTAAAAACACAATAACTGCATTAATAAGACGTCAACTAATGTGTGCAATTCTCCAAAAGAGTCTCAATTTGCGGGATAACCTTGGAGGCCTGCCCGTTACTTTCGTCATCTTCCCTCAATTGCCACTTTAAACCTCATCCGCTTCTCATCTCTTCCTCTCCCTCTCCCTTCCCACTTCTTTTTTTTTTTTATGGGAAATTAAATTTACCCAGGTAATGCAGCTCTGTACTCCAGTCTGCCCCATTCACCCTCTCCTTCCCGCTTTTTCCCTCCCCCACCCTCGGTGGCTGGCAGATGCGGAGACCTTACCTCGTTACAGAAGGTCAACGCTGGCACCCCATCAATTGTCAGGAAAGCTCTCAAAAAAAGAGCTTGAAATTGATTCATCAGCAGCGGCGGCGGCGGTGGCGGCAGCTCTCTCTGCGAGGACCATGTGACGAACAGCGTGATTAAAAATGCACATATGCAGAGCGATGAGGGGATGGAGGAGAGGTGAAGGCCGCGGAGAAGAGCTCGTCATGAGAGGTGAACGATCAGAGGCAGCACCAACGGCTGTTTGACACCAAACACACTGATATAACACTGTATCATAACAGGAGACCGGTGTAGGTGGTGTAGTTAAGTCCTACTGATGTTACACCGAAATTACAGCCTTGTCATTCGTTCAAAAGAAAATGCTCTTAGAGGGTAGTTGATATTTTTACCTTGATAAATGACACTGTAAATTATTAGCTTTCAGATCAAAAGCGGAAGAAGAAAAGGGGAATTTAATTTAAATGAGCAAGATTAAATTGAGCAACACAGTCAGCAAAGAAGAAGTTTGCACAACAAAAAAACATGCGGTTTGTGCTACATTTCAGTAAACTTACATTTCTTACATGACTCTCTTTTACTTTACATTTATCTTATTGCACATGGATTTTAATTTTATATTATATCTTCATTTTATATCTCGTGTTTTAACATGAGGACATTTCCTCTCTAATATGTTATCCACTGTCAATATCACCCTATCACCTTGATCATGTATGATGAAAATCAATGTCAGTCATCAGTTAATTACACAGGATGGTGCATGAAGCAGCACAGGCAGTGCAGGGGTAAACAAACTGTGGTCTTCTTGTCTGTGTAAACAAGCGTTTCACAGCTTCCTGTTAACTTCCTGTTTTGAGTTTCTCAACCTGGCAACTTCCTCCCACTGAACCTTATCTGTTCACAGGAAAGAGACTCCCACTGTAGATAATGACGGTGAAATTAAAAACGGCAGCGACGAAGAGGTTGAAAAATAATGAACAAGTAAAGAAACAACTGAACAGCTACTGAAGACACAAACATTATCCACTTCCTGATGAGGCAACATTCACAATCTGTAATTAATGGATTTGTTGATGTTTAATAAATCATTCACTAATGCTTGGAGCCATAAATAAGAACACCTTCTGTGTTGTCATGCAGATGTCTTACAGCTGTTTTCCAGAGGTGGTTAATCTGCTCATTGGAAAGGAAATTGGATTACAACTAATCTATATGAGATCAGTGTCCAACTTATTAACCACTGATAAGATAAGATACTATTTATTATAACTTGAACTCCATCAATAAACAGCTCCTTATCAGAATGTGGGACCAAAACATGTTATGAAAAATTGTGCAACGCTAGAGCAGATAAAAACAAGAGGATGAGTCTGAACTCTGGACAGAGGGAAGAAAACTAATTCAATATGGTAAAACTCCTGACACAAATTACCCACGATCCCGTAAAGGCCGCTTTCTCCCAACAGATGGGAACCAATTAGCCACCTGACTCCCAGAAAACACTTGGGCAGCCGAGTGGAGCCAAGATGCAAATGAAGCAGAGGGAAAGGTGGAAGCGGACCTGCCAATGTCTTGGGAGAGGAGAAATTAATGAAGCCAAAGTGCAGTTTTGGGGAAAAAAAGAAAAGGGAGGAGGGATAATAAAGTGGTAAATGATGTATGGAGGATGCGCCGGGCCGGGCCGAACGTCTCCAGAGAGGTTACGGAAACAAAGAGCACCGGGCGAAATACATATCCGTGGATGGAGGACGTCATCTTAATCCTGCAGCCAGCAGATCCTCCATCAGCCGACAGTAACATCGGCTCGACATATTCAATTTGAGACCAACATGAAACCGTTGATCTAGTTAATGAACAGCTTGTCAACATTTATTTAACTGATGCGCTAACTACAAACAAGGCCGAAATCAAGTCTGCCTCATTCTTCCCTCCTACTGTTTGCGGCTTGTTTTTTAAAAACAAAAACAAAATGCCTGGAAGTTCAGGAGCTAATCTCGGCCTCGTTAGCTTGACTGTGTGTTTCCTGCACTTATCCAGAGGATGTTAAGAGGGATTAACCAGCCTGAGCGGTAGCAGCAGGGTTGTGTTTAGACTGCACTTTACTTAATCTGCTTGTTATTACAGATATTGAATCCATATCCTTTGAATCTTTAATCAGATTCACTTGTAGGTCGATGCACACATTTCTCAGCGCGGCTGCGTGTAGTGCAGTGCAATATCCAAACAGCAGCAGATGGAGAACAACTAAGAAATCATGGGAGCTGCAAGTTTTTTGCTTAAGGCAAAATGTGTCAGATCAGTGTTGTATTGTAACCACTATCATAGTCCAAAGAAAAAAAGTCAATAAAAATAAAATACGAAATTGACCATTACCATTTAAGGGAACAGTGCGTAGGATTTAAGGGGACATACTATTCAGAGGTTTGTTGTCATTAGTCTATAATTGCTATGAATTGCTTCATTTTCATCAGGTTAGCATGAGCATGGCATATTTCTACAATACTCCTGCAGGTCTATATGTGGGTTTTGGTGTTTTTTTATGTTACCTGAAGGCCACTGTAGATTGGAGTGAGGACAAGGGTACTCAGGTGGTTGCAATCTGCAGCCTCACCACTGGATGTCAATAAATCACACATACACTGGTCCTTTAAACATTTCAAATCTTAAATTATAGGCATTTCATTTCTTTATTTATCCATTTAGATTTGCTTATTTTATGTTATACCTAGCTTTGAGCAGCCTAATAAGCATAACTTTTTTGATCTTTTCAAGACTAATGTGTATCATTTTAATTTAAACAATTCCAAGCTTGCATATTCTAATGCATTGATTTATTTGTGCACCTTCATACTGTCTGTTTACATATGGTTAAAAGTGGGCATATCCTCTTACATAGGAGATGCCAGTTATTTGATAGTGGGCAATGGCGTGTTATTATTTCTCTTTTTGGTTGTTTGTTTATTCATTGACGCATTAAATTGCATGCTTTTTAATGAATGGAGTCAAATGTTTCAAAACTAGGCCACAGAACCTTGTTTTCAAAAGAAATACATAAAAATGCTCAAAAAGTATGTTCCCATGACTCTGTTGCATTTAAATAGGCTATGTTAATTTGATACTCAGTGACTGCCAGATAGTCTATATGAACAAAAGGGAGCAAGTAAAAGGCAGCTTCAGTTTGAACACCTCTAAACCTCTGTGCCTGAGCAAACCCAAAGGATATGTTTGCCTTCATTCCCTTTTAACTGCTCATACAACAAGGAATCAGGCAACCGTGAGATAAAGCCGAATAAACAGTAGTAAGTGTAGGTGATATAAGGTGACATGCTCCCCCCCTGAGATTTAGTCGCCCTGGCTGCAACAGCTGAATTCAGTCGCTCTAACAAGGGCACTGTTCCTTTAAATGATGTATTTTTCATTTAAAATCTCATTGATTCTGCCTCTGATGCCCAGAAAGGTTTGTTAGCTGGACATGAGCTCCTCTTCTACAATAACCATTTTCATGAACATGGCATGGGCAAAGACATAATGCACTTTAACACATTTAGATGCCACGTGAGATACGAGATTTGATAGTATTAGGGTGTTTATTGTGCACTATTTTACAATCCTACCATCCAGTCTGTTATTATCTTAAACGACAAGGCCAGAAGTGTGAGGACAATAAAACACCTCCATGTGATTGTTATGCATCCAATTCCAAGACAATGGGCACCTATCTGCAGCTTTAACAGCCTCCATTCCCCTGGAATCAGTCTCTCTGACAGATTTTTTTAAAACCCCGGCTGCAGGGATTTGCTCCCATTCAGCCACAAGAGCATTAGTCAGGTCCAACACTGATGCTGGGTGATAAGTTCTGACTCACAGTCGGCGTTTCAGTTCATCCCAATGCCATGGGATTGAGGTCAGGGCTTTGTGCAGGTCAGCCAAGTTCGTCCACATCAAACCAGGAAAACCCTGTCTGACATCCGGGGCACAGATATCGCTCAACAAGGGAAGAACCCTCAACCAGACTGTTGCTACAAACTTAGAGGCACCGTCTTTTACTAAAATACCAAGGGATGTTATCTTATCCACCTGAATAACTTTGATATCACTGCAGCTCCAGACCTTTGCTCTCTCTCACACTGTTCCACATTTTGCTTAAAACAAAGAGTGCAATGTTTCAGCGAATGCCGCAGCAGCTTTGAAATTACTCCGAGGCCAAATCTATGAGAGGCTTAGAGGAATATTCACTGTTTTTGTTTGGTTATTTAGTTATTTGTCCAGGTAGGATTGGGATTGGTCTCCTTTGGATGCCAAAAATGTTTGTCTTCCGTCCCAAGTATTAAGGAACAATAACAGACAGGGGTTTTATGTTTAAAATCCTGCATTTAATCTGAGGCTGTACAAACACAATAGCCCAGTCAAATCGGTCACGTTTCACTTAGAGAGTTGGGTGCAGTCACATTTGTTTTGACGGACCCCACCCCCCTCTACTCCCAGCTCGCCGCCAAAACCTGGAACCTGGCAGGTTGACAGGTCACCAAAGCACGGTCCAATAAATAAGCAACTTATAAATTCATGTGACTGTTGTTTGGAGAAACGCTCTCTAATCAGCAAGTGTTAACAAAGCTGAGACAGAAATGCAGCCGTGTAAACTTTCCCCCAACTAAAATAATAAATAACCAATAACCAAGTCCAGTTGCATTCGATTTAAATTTCCTTGAGATAACTTTCCCCCAACAGTTCCATCCAAAGAATACAAACTGCAGACGTTCACCTTGGGAAAATCCTTGATTTATCTCTTAGTAATGGAAATGTAACACTGTTCCTGGATGAACCCAGCAGTGTGAACTGTTGACATTTTGTTGTTACTGTAACACACAGAGCTGTTTGTACTGGTTACGACATTGTCTCCTCATGAGTCATCGGCGCTGATCCCTGTGCGGTTATTGCACTTGACAACAATGTACACACTGACACCTCATCTGAACTAGGCCTGCGACTGATAACTGTTTTACACTATCCACTGTTCTTCAAGAAAGGTGGCAAACAATCACCACCATCAGGACCAAGTCAGGACAATCTGCCCCAGGGCCTCAAAGACGTTGGCCAACATCCGCCTTTGTTTCCCAACCTTTTTTGGTTCGTGACCCCATTTTGACATCACAAATTTCTGGCAACCCTGCGATCATGTGCAGTCAAGATGCACCAGCTCAGATACTTTTATATGCTACATTTTATTTGAACTCAATTTTCTATTTGTGAAAGTGAAAAAAACATTCCATTACTAGACATTTCAAGCGACCCTATTTGAATTCCAGGCGACCCCACATGGGGTCCCGACCCCAAGGTTGAAAAACACTGCTTTAAAGCAACAGCAAAATACTGTATCTAGACAGTCCCAAACTTTCAAGACACAGGTGAACAAAGAATGAGTAAAATGCATCAAACCAGAAAATGTCGGAAATTCACCTTCAGAACTTATCAGGGTCAATGATTACATCTTCTTGTCTTGATTAGTTCAAGCAAAAGTCCAAAACCCTATAAACATTTGGTGTCAATAACAAATATCACTGACGTAACAGTGATAGACAAAGAAAAGCAACATGCTCTCTCATTTAGGAGTGAGTGAAATCCCATAATCAATTCAGCTCCAAAAGCAACTGAACACACTTATCAGACCCATCTGACATCTTTCGAAATCTATGTCTTCAGTCTGTAACCTCCCTAAAAACTCACAAAGTTCCCAAGATGGCCATGAAAACATCATCAGTATTTAAAGCACACTATGAGAAGCTCCCTCAAGAGCCACAAGAGACATTATGTAATCGTTTCACAGGCTGCTCCCACCAGTGTTTTTAACATGGCTCGTATCTTCTACTGTCCAAATCTAGTTCTAAGACTTTGGTTTTATCCATGTTGTGCTTGAAAATTGTGTTTAGTCAAATTACCACCAGGGTCATCCCTTTACAGAGGATACAGTGAGGAACTGTGGGATAACTGGGGCCCAGCAGCTTATTTTTGCCCCTGGGCCTTCTAGCTGGTTAATGAGGCCATGATCATAAATTCCCAAAGCCCACTGTGACGTCCTCAAATACCTTGTTTTGTCCAAACAACACACCACACCAAAACCCCAAAGGTATTCAATTAACCACAATGTAGGGGGGAAAAAATCAAAATGCAACAAATCCTCCATTTTCTAGAGCCAGGAAATGTTTGGCATTTGTACCGCAGCGCTAATCTGAACACACGTGCATCATCACAACAGTGTAGCCCGGCTAATAGCTCACTCACAGCTTGTTTAGGCATAGATTTCTTTTAATTTAGATAGCAGGGGAGCAGGCAGTAGGTCGCACAGCTGTACGCAAACACACAATGGCCAGAAATAACTGTCATCTGGCGTACAGTATGTCATCATCATAGCAAAACCTGCAGGAAATGATTTAACAGACACAGAGGAAACAGCTCACAAAGCAGTAAAGGCTTACTACTTACAGAACAAGAAATCAAACTGACGTTAACTCCTGTTCGAGCACAGTAATCCTGCAGGCCATTAAGTCAGAAGAGAATTAAGAAAGAGTTGACACATCCTAAATGTTGGATGAAGTCCAGCTACAGCAAATCAAGCTTCTTTATGTGGGGAAAAAGGAAGGGGATTACAAGGTTTTTGAGGAAGAGGAAGGAGACCTAAATACAAATGGAATGGGGGAAATTAGAGATGCAGTGAGTGCAACCAAACTTCAAATTCAGATAAAACTGGCAAACAGCATTCAGGGTCTCATTATTAAAACCTTTCTACCATTTTGTTGCTGAAAACCCTCAATTTAACCAATGTCTCTTTTTATAATCATTATTATTTTCTTTCCAAAACCAAACAACCAGCAACATCTGGCAGAAGAACTGGAAGGCCTGCGGCACAGCTGGAGCACTGATCAATTCTAATCCTGTATCTGAAAACACCACTGTAGACAGAGAGGAAACAACCGCACTTCATTACTGCCTGACCACTTCCCACTCCAGAGGTGGCTGACAGTGAAGATGCTCTCTCAAAAAGAAGAAAAAAAAACCCAGCTTGGCTCTTCAATTTCAGATGATAACAGAGGAAGACAGCAGCAGGGGGTCACTACAATACACACAATATAAAAGGTTTAATTCCTGTCTGGAGGAAGTGAATTAAAAGTTTACTTTGATCCAATCAGTGAAACAATGGGTGATAATGGCATTGGCACTGATCAAAGCAACACAAAGGATGTGAGATAGTGAAACAAAGAGGAACAAACTGGTTGAGATAAAAAGAAAAAAATGAAAATGTAACCAAACACATGTCTTTTGTTAAAGTTCATTAAAACCAGATTCCATGCAAAAGATCATCATCTTAAAATTAATTCTGACTCCAAATAAATGCATTTCGTTTAGCGCGACTGTCTGAACACAATGCTTCGTACAAAAGTGTGCAGACAAAGCCAAACAAGGGGGATGCTGCTCCCTGCCTCTTTCTCTTTCTCTCTCTGCAAAAACAAAAGCGATGCCTGCTCTGGGGAAATAACTTTGTTGTGTTCCCTCAGCGCTCCATATACTGTAGATCATGGCTTTTTTTCTAACGACAGGTAGACAAACACAGCGCTCACCTTTTGTTATAGTTCCTCTGTCGGATAAGAGCAGCAGTCCTCTGTCTGTCAGTGTGTGTGTATGTGTGTGTGTCTGCGGGTGTCTGCCCTCCTCCGCTCCTCCAGTACATTTAAACGGGGCAGCGGCAGCGATTGCGAAATTGTTGATGCGCGCTTCGCCTTGTTTGGTGGGCGGCGTGGCTGCTCCCTGTTTTTTTTTTTTTCTTCTTTCCTCCTATGTTTTCAAAGCGGCGTAAAAACACACCGTAAAGCCCTCCCACTCATTCCACTGGCTCAGCCTCCCCCTCCGCGCCGTGGCGCCGTAGCAGGAAGGGAAAAAAATCACGCACAACACGCGTTTACATGCTTCGGGTCCTGGATGAAAACCAACCCACTCCCCCTCCTCAACCCCTCCACTCCCCCTCCGCTCTCGTGTCAGCCCCGGCTGGGTCCGGTGTGCAGTGTGCGCTGGGCGGTGAGCGGTGAGTCCTGCTGCTGCTGCTGCTGCTGCTGCTGCTGCGCTCCGCTGGCTGCGCTGGCTCCGACTGCACTGCAAAAACATGTCCATCCTGACGAGGCTTTGTGCTCTCACTCTCACTTTTAAAGTCACAACAGAGGCGCGCGCTCTCTCCTCTCCGGGCTAAGTGCCATGTTGAAGTGACCTAATGGGGCATTTCCATGTTTTATATCTGCCCTTGTATGATAACAAAGAGGCACAAATGGGGCCTAATTGCCCCTCTTCTTACACAAATTACCCTGCTGGATGACCCAGTTTCTCCATTTGGCTCCTCTGGTGCCTTGCAGGTTGTACCTCTGATCTTTTACCCCCAGTATTCATGCCCCCCTGCTACCCAACCCAAGTGTGTTCCTATTGCTAATGTTCCTATTTGTCCCCCTGGTTGCTTTAAAGCAGAAGTAAGTGATATATTTGTGTTAATATAAGTCTTAAATAGTTATATCTTCCGACAGCAATCACTTACATAGAGTGTTTGGACTGAAACACGGGTCTGTCAGTCACTCTGCTCTGCTCTGAGTCGAGGAGAAAACATTTATCGTATCCTACAGTTTTTATCCAATGAGGAGAGAGAACGGCATGCAGGGCTGTGTGTGCAGCCAAGGGACGCCGTGAATGTGGCGACTGTAGGGACGAGGACTGTTGTGGTGCGTTCAAGGAAACTCGTATTTTTCCGACCGTGAAGTCGTACCAGTTCGATCTGATACGAGTTCACCGGTCGGAAGTTACGAGTGGCCGTTATAGTGACTTTCACCGGTAAAACAGGTCGGAAAAACACGAGTGGGTTGCCTGGAACGCTACAAAGTCGTAAGTTGTGACTTGAAGCTGTAATTTACGATTTCAAAAGCCTGCCTGGAACGCAGCATTAGCCAAAACGACCGGACCGCTTACTTCTGCTTTAAGTGCCTCTCTGGAGTAATAAGTTGCCCCTCAGATTGGCCCAAATGACTCAGCCCAGTTACCCTACTGGTTGGCTCAGATGTCCTGTATGTTCACCTCCTTCTGTTGCTCTAAATGCCCTTCTGGATACACAGAAACTGCTTAGTTGCCCCTCAGATTGGCCAAAATGCCTCTTGTTTGGCCTTAATGCCCCTGTCCTCAGCCCAGTTACCCCTCTGGTTCACTGGTTGGCTGAGGTATCCCTCATTTCAGCCCAAGTGCCCCTGCGTTCACCTATAACACCCTGTCTGTTGCTCCAAATGCACAGTCACCCATGCAGTTGCCCCTCTGGCCCTGTCCTTAGCCCAGTTGCCCCTCTGGTTCACTGGTTGGCTTAGGTGTTTCTTCAAACTTCAAACTCTATTTAAGGCGAGACACCCCAGGTGAATAGGGTAAAAAATTTAACTAACAGCTATTGCCATGAAACTTTCTATGTTTATTACTTAGATTGAGACAATTATTTTTTGTATTACATGTTTTCTTAAATATTATGCTTACATATGGAAATTAGACATTATATAATTAAATATGCGTGAATTTGTGTACATTTCCAGACCCGAAATCTGAAGATTGGATAAAGCCACTTTCAAAATTCTTGTTTTATTTTGTTGACATATTAAAGTCAAAAGTTTTTACAGAGGGGATTTTGGATATCTCTTTTTATCACTTTGTAAATGAGAAAATACTGTCACCAGCCCTAAAAAATCAAATTTCGCCCTGTTTTTAGGTATAAATTGTTGTATAAATGAGGCTGTGAATGATATATCAACAATCCCCTCTGTAAAAACCTTCAGAATATAGGCAGGAATACAACTGGAAGGTTTGGTGTCTGTAAGTGCTGCTGAACTGGAGATTTCGGGTCCAGAGTATAAGAAAAAGCTCATTTTGAGAAAACGGCCTTTAAAGATTCTATTGCAAAAATTCCACAAATTGGCTCTATGCACAGCTCTACTTCCTGAACTTAAGGCAGCTCCTTTATTTCCTGTATTACATTATTGGACAAACTGATTAATCCAGGTGTGTCTGACCAATGTGACTACTCAGACACACCTGGATTAATCAGTTTGTCAGTAAATAAAAGAGCTGCCTTGAATTTAGAAAGCAGTGGAGCTGTGCATAGAGCCCATTGTTACTGGAAACAAGAGTGTCTGGCCACTGTGAATTTTAAGGTGTGTGGGCCAGTAGGTCAGAGAAAAAAATAAAAATAAAAATAAGAAACACTTTAGGTGTAGCCTAGTTGGGCTCATCTGTAATATGACAACCAATGTTTTCAGTTTCTCTCTGTCTGGCTAAAAATCATCTCTGGCCCATGTCAGTGTCACATCCGTTTCACCTCTGTCACTGAGAAGTAAACTACTGCACAACACGTGATTCTGAGGATCGATGTTCATTTTAAGCCCTGTACCAGCGCAGGGACATATTAAATCTCCGATCAGTTCATTCAGACGTCTGATGTGTAAAAAAAAAAAAAAAAAAAAGCCACCGCTGTGTATCGCGCTGGTCTCCGGCGGCAAACACTCGTTTTTTTCAAGGGGGCAGTTGTCGGTCTGAGGAGTGAAGCTCACTTCCGCGTTCAAAAAACTGCAATCCCCTCGGCTGTCGCTGGGGGCTGGCTCCAGAAGGGAGCAACTCCAATTGAGCCCCATGTTAAAATAGCCGATTTTACAGCTTAAAAAAACATATTTACAGCCTGGTACATTTCATTTTTTTGGTCTCAACCGATAGTTTCTACCCCCGCACACACTCTGAGGGGGGTGAATTTTTTTTAAACTCTACCGTTTTACTGTTATTAGGTTTAAAGTTCTGGCCAATTAGGGCGCAGAACCGTTGAGTGACAGGTCCGGCGACCGCTGCTACGAGGCCAGTGGGCGGGCCCTCGGCCGGCCAACGGCCGCACCGCTCCAAATATGGCAAGTAGAATTCAACATGGCGCGGCTCAAACCCCCGTAGTAGCGGCACAAAACAGACTCCCCCAAACCAATGGGTGACGTCACGGACGCTACGTCCATTCTTTTTACAGTCTATGGTTTTTTTACGGGTGACAGCTTCCGCGATGACGCACTTTGTAAAGGGATCTTATGGCTCGGTGAGTTTCTGTGCTGTGTCTTTTGTTGTCTAGCAAGTGAGAGTTGCTGTTTTATTTTACGTGAGGATTTAAATCGATTTCCTTTCCCCGTTTTTAAAAGTCCCTCCGCTGTTCAGAGCGCATCACGCTGACGAATCACGCTGTCGGAAAACGACACCAGCCAATGAGACCCTCCCTCGTACTTTTACGATTCGTCGCTGGTACAAAGGAAATGACCATTTTTGGAACCGACACATTAGTGCAGGAGAGAGAGAGGGAGAGATAGAGAGAGATAGAGAGAGAGCTTCACGGCGATACCTGATATGACAGGAGTCTGAACAGACGCGGCTCGCTCCGCGATAGAACGCTCAGTTCTGGTGAATTTAGGAGAAATCTACAGGCGACACCAGTCAAAGTGAAGTAAAATAAACACCCATAATGTGTATTTTAGACTATTTTTTTGTATTAGTCTGAAAGAAGACATGTTATGGAAGCAAAATAGCCCAAAATCTCAAAATTGATAAGTGCATGAAAAAACGATGTTTTTGCCTGCCGTGTCTCGCCTTAATTATATCACACCTTTCATACATATAAAATGCAACTGTGTTGTGAAGTGCAAAAAGACCCGACCCCTCCCACACACACACTCACTCACTCAGGCAAGCACACACAGGCACAGACATACACTTGTTAAGATATGGCTGGGCACTGAGGATCCAGGTGAGTAAAACATTATTGGGGAGCCATTCATGCCAGGAAGTTATGCAGATCCACAACGACAAGGGGCGCCGCCACAGGGACCACCCTGACCAGGACAGAGGGAGCAGCTCACACCACAGCTGTAAAGCAGTGGTGGGTGCAATGCCACCCCCCTCTAGGCCAGGACAGCCCCCAAGGCGACACCCCCCTAGGCAGACCAGACTCAACTCCAATTGTTTATAAGAAGGATTAAAAGGAAATTAATTAAAAGCCAAGTTAAAAAGGTGTCTTGAGCCTCTGCGGCCCTCAGGCTCTCCGGCAGTCCGTTCACAGACACGGGCCATAGTAATAAAAGGATGCCTCACTGGGGTTATTGTCCTGACGCTTGGAATGACTAAAAGGCTGGAGCCGGAGGACCTCAGGGTCCATGAGTGTTGGTAGGGTAAAAGCAGGTCAGATGGATAAAAAGGCCCAAGACTGTTAAGACACTTAAAAACTAAAAACATACATCAGCACCTCCGTGTTTGACAGAGAGAGAAACGGGCGGACTCTGGCTATGTTCTTAAGACGATAAAACCCTGTCTTTGTAGTATCTTTGATGTGAGGATTAAAATCAAGCGAAAATGACACCCAGGTTCTTGACACAGTGTGAAGGTTTAAAGTCTGGTAGTTTTGGTAAAAGTTTCTCTCTCTTGGCTTCAGAAGCAGTAACTAAAACTTCTGTTTTGTCCTGGTTGAGCTGCAGTTAAGAAGAATATCAACTGGCCTCGTGTCTTCAGGAGACACGGCAATATAGAGCTGTGTGTCATCAGCAAAACTATGAAATTTTATAACATGCCTCCTGACATCGTCAAGTAGAGCACATATAAATTAAAAAGTATTAGACCTACAATTGAGCCTTGGGGCACCCCACAGTTTATGTCATAGGTTCTTGAGGAACATGTAAATACAATTCTACAAAAAGTTGTCGGTCATTTCTGCCCAAGTGCGCCTATGTTCATCCTTCTGTTGATCCAAATGCCCATCTGAATACACAGTCACACAGTTGCCCTCTGCTCAGCTTTGATACTCCTTTTAACACCCACGGGCGTTTCTGCCAAAATGCCTTTTTTGTTGTTGTTGCTTAAGTGTCCATCTGGTTGTTCCAAGTCTCCCTCTGCTCAGCCTAAATGCCCCCTTGTTCATCCAAATGCCCCTCTGATCAATAAAATGGCTTTCTTATCTTATCCTTCATATATCTCTTTGGCTGGCTATACAACCCCTTTTCAGCTCAAATGTCCTTCACTGGTCAAAACTGATTGGCTCTTGGTTCCACCAGATGCCCCTGTGTTAAGCCAAGTGCCCCCAGCCTGAGGAAGCTCTCCTCAGTTGAAACCATCATATACCGAAGTGCACACACATTTCTACTGTATCATAAGAAAACACCTTTACTATCCGTAGGGCTGCCCCCTGCATTTACAGGGGGCAAAGAGTGGGATCTATTAAAGGGCCTCTACAAAAAAAGGACCCTCATCATAACTGGCAATGCTTTTAACATCCACCTTTAAAAGTCAGGGGACAGCCAGAGGTTTGGTGACGTGGTATCAAGAGCTGTTGATTATTTTGTTTTCAATATTCAGTTGGATTAAGGACAAACTGCCAAACACATCAAATCTAATACATTTTAAAATAGAAAACATATCAAACATATATATTAATCTCATAATCCTTTTCTGAGTGTGGCAGCTCAGCCAGTTCTCTGTGAAGAAATGTGCAAGTGTTTCCTCTCTGATAAGTCCAGTTAGAACAGATTTGCTTTATTTGGCCTGATTATCACTCAACCATAGACAGGGGAGGTGTATAAACCCTCATCATTAAAACATAAAGGACTCAGCTGGTAGAATAAGAGGATGTGTCTAATATAATAACCTACATGAGTGGAATAGAACTATATTCCCTCCTAGGAGATTAAAATATAGCAGAAATTATGATAGAGTCAGTATTAATTCCCCATTGAGTGCCACATGCACGCTCTCTGTGATCCTCTGAGAGTTTCTCAGGAGTATAATAACGATCTGGTGTCAGTGAGAAACCTTGGATTTTACTCCGGGAATGATTTCCCCGCCATCAAACTGAGCAAATTAAACAAGAGTATAATTAAAAGTAGTGGCAATTACGCTTTGTAAGGCTGCGATATGTGCAGGGACGGCTCACAGTTTGGGGTTAAATTATTAAAGGGAACCCTGAGGATACATTTAACAAGATGCTATATTTATATGTGTGAGCGACTGTGTGTGTGTGTCTGTGTGTGTGAACATGTTAGAAGCCACCTGAGCTGCAGGCCTGAGCCTCGGTCCCCCTGGAGTTCGCTGATGGTATCACTGCAGTGTAAGCAGTCTCTCATATTTATTTGCTTTAATTATGGAGGATAATGAATTTAAATTTGTGATGCATTAAGGCTCCGAAATGGCAACGCACCCCAGGAGCCCGTAAATGTCTGATACTGCTTAAGGCTCCGGGGGTATTTGGGAAATCTTATACAAGAAGTGAGCTAATGAAACTAGATCAGCCTCTGAAATGCTAATGTTGACTTTTGGTGTCTAAAACTGGCTGCAGCCCACAAGACACACCACGCTGCAGCAGCCGTTCACTTCAGATGTGTGTGTGGCACAGAGACACACACTGCTCTCCAGGGAGCGTAACCTTTAGCTTACCCTGCGATAAACGCTGTACATTTTGTTCCTCACTCGTAGACAAATTGCTCTGCGGAAAACCAACAAATTGTGTCTCTGCAATCAATCATACAGAACCAAAAAAAAGAAAAAAAAAATCACTCAGAAGCTTTTACTCTAACCCTGATTTCTCACCCTTTGTTTCACACAAGTTTGTGCTTCTTCCCCGTCGACATCCATATTCGCTCTGTCCGCCCACACGCGAGGCCCAGCCACAGGCAATTAATTAAAGGGAAGCACATGCACGGCTCAGCCAGCCTGTCAGGCCTGCCAGTCATCAGCGCGCCGCGACAATGATCTGACCATCACCGGCTTAATTGGCATGCGGAGGATGCGCTCCCCTCCTCGACTGTAGACTAAATAAACACACGGGCAGGAGGTAAAGATCCAGTCCTGGTCCGTCCTGATCGATACCGCTGCAACAGCACGTCTGACGCGTGGAGAACAGCCACAGGAGCAGTTTTAACCTCCGTGTTGTTGTGTTGACTCGCGTTTTCACACGTATCGACTCACACATTTACAAATTCAAACGCAGGCGCTGCCAAAAAGAATTAGAAACGTGCTCTAGTTGATGTTTTTTTGTTTTTTTTTTCTGATGGAAAGTTTGGCTTCACGCCTCAGGAGCTCCTACCAAGACGTGTTGATTAGTGAGATTAGTGAGGTTTGGGATGACTTCAGGACCTCGGTGAAAATAACTCACGGCAGCTTTAAGTGTTTTTATCCACTTGCAGGGAAATAATTTAATCTTCACCTCTCCATTTACGTCAGACGCTCAGGCACTCTCTGAAAATATTTGCTGGGGTTAAAAGGTTGTGATGTAATCAACAGCTTCTAATAAGTGTACCAACCACAAGTTTTCAAGTTTAATTTTTTCAACTTGCGTCAATCCCTTCAAATGTGTGAGGGTCTTGACATGAAAGTGGCCTAGGTGGACTCATTTATCTAAGAGACTGAGCTGCAGTTTGATCAACAGCAGCTTCGGATCCTCTGTGGCAGAAAGTAGTGCTAATGTTTAGTGTCTGTTTTCTTTCATTTTTATTAAGTATAAGTTTTTAAATGGGGAGGCAGAGAATATATGGGGCATCTGCCCCCTTTTTTTTGTCTTGTACTAAATAGACTTGTATTATTAATGATGATAATACATATTTTCATAAATGTATTTATACTGAGCTGGACATGGAAATACCAAGATTTTTGGATAGGATTGACCCTACAAATGAAGTTATCAATACTGTCAGTCCAAAACTAGAGCACAAGTTAAAATGTATATCTCAGACGACTCCCTATACCTGAACCACACAATACACAACTTGAACAAACAAAAAGTGGACAATTTGGATGAAGAATGAATCTGTTATAAAAAACATTCATCTTGTCTGAGTCTGATGGGAAAAGACACATGAGAGAAATTGTTGCCGTCGAGTCGTTTTTTTTACAAAGTGACTTCCTGCTTCAGCTCTGAGTCGCCATATTTTTTCTAGTTGTGCACAGAGAATATTACCATCATTTAGTATAGATAATCTCTGTATGCTAATAACCTGTCTGATGATCTGACTGCTGCAGCTTTCTTACCTTACTTCTCAGTATACTTGCTTTGGCATGTGCAATGTTATTACAACCAGATTTTTCTCTTCCTAAAAATCACACATCCACCTTAAAATATCCATATATCCCTGTTGCTGCATCAGTTTCCATCTATATGTATGAATATGGTGAATCAGTGTTTTCTACAGTTGTGTCACATCCACCTTTTTCTGCCTGTTTACCCAGACGTAAACAGTAGGTATACACAGAGGGCTTCTCTGGCTGCTGACACCTGATTGGATGAAGGGACTTTCCTCCTTCTTCTTCTTCTTCCCTCCCACCTCCACTTCCTTCATTGCGTGTCATGAATGAGTGATAAAAACACAGCACTTAACATTCCTGGAAAAATTAGGTCAGCCACTGAACGGAGCGAAGCTCTCGGGTGGGGCGGGGGGCGGAGGTGGGAGAGCGTGCGATGGAAGCTGCATGGCACACTTCTGCGTGAATTTTCATCGCTCCTGTCGACTTTTACATCACAAAACATCAACCACCTGGTCCCACTTCAGGCTGAATGGATAGTAATTGAGGGAGTGGGGGTGTTTGGGGTGATTTTTTTTTTTTTTTGCCTCTTCTACTGCTGCACAATTTGAGGCATCGGTGTGTGACTGATGTGTAATTGTGTTCATAAGCAGCGACGGCACAAAAGTAAGGGGAAAAAAATCCTCAGGACTGCAGTGTTTTCTGACGAGTAAATAAAGGTGATTGTGATTTTCCTCCTGCAGGGATCAGACTCTTCAAAAGGATGCAACATCCTCACCTCCTCCCCCTCCTCCGCCCCTCCCCTCCGCTCCCCCCCCCCCATTATATAGACTGTGCTTCCTGTGCTTCCATGGGAGCTTCTAATTGCCTATTGTGCTTGCTGCTCGGCTGTCAGGGTGATGTGCAGTGACAAGCCGCATCCTCAAAAAAAAAAAAAAAAAAATGATGTGCACTCTGGAGGTTCTCTGGGTAGAGCTTTATCTGTCTCTCACATGATTCTTTTTTTTTGCCCACACAAATCTCTCCCACATCTCCCCTCACACCCCTCCTCATGTCTGATGTAATGTAAAGCACATATGTCAAGTGGAAATGTAATGTATGTCAAGTGGAAAGTGAGCATGCATGCCTTGTTCCCAGGGTAACCGCATTAAAAGAAAAAAAAAAAAGTTGAGCAATTTGTCAGTTGTTCTCGCAGCTCGTCCAAAAAAAAAAAAAAAAAAAAAGCTTGTTCAAAGTTGTTCTCAGAAGCTGTGAGCCGTTCTGTTTCCACTCAGATGAGTTGGAAAGTCTGCGAACGAAAGACAAAATAGTGTGGGAGAAGACGGGTAGGCTTTTTACTCTCCCAGCAGAAGCATGTCAGTGATATTGTCAGGTTAGATTACATTAAGAAAGAGAAATTCACACAACTATCAAAGCCCATCCAGCGTGGAGCCGGTTTTCCACATTTCACACAATGGAAAGCGACGGCTTCATGTCATTTACATACAGGCAGATACGGCATGTGACGTGATGAATTGAGTTGTGGTTTGCAGACATGCTGCATTCAAAAGCATGATTTCTTTGTCTTCATATTTTCATATTTTTTTAATGTTTTTTTGTTGGTTTTTTTTACGTATTTTGGTCTTTTTCCATTATTTTATCTTATGCTTGTTCACTGTTTTCTGTATGATGTTTTCTTCATTTTTGTCTTAATTGCTTTATTATCTCAATGATATTGTATTTTATATTTTGTGAAGCACCTTGTAACCCTGGTTTTGAAAGGTGCTATAGAAATAAAGTTTATTATCATATATTGCGACCAGCATCTTTGAATTTGAGTTTGCAGACTGAGATGAGTTCAAGGGAGATTTAAAGCTTAATAGCTCAGAAATGATCTAATGTGACCTCTGTGCACTTTACGGGTCACTTTACAGGAATTTAAAGACCAAGGTGATAATAGTGGCAATGAATTAATATAACTCATGCTTCACCAGCTGACTAATAAGGTCTGGGTGCATTAATGCAGGCGTGCAGGTGTAAGCTGCTCTCCGCTCTCCTCTTGAACTTTTCCAAGCTGGATAACACATCCATCATCGCTTCATTAAAGAGAAACAAGAGAAAAGAAAGGATGAGTGCTCCTCTCTCTCTGCAAAGGAGCACCCACCCAGTGTTTCAATTCAAGTTTCAAATCAAGGAGCTCCATGGGCCGAGCATAACCAGCTCCAGAACTGACTCCAAATGGATTAAATGAATGGGGTCTACTGGGGCTGATCGAACCCTCTTCTCCTTCTCCGTTACACTCCTACTTTGTGATTGAGGCTGATTGCACACGATAGCTCCCAACTTAGGGAGCTGAGGTTGTTTGAACTTACTGGTGCACAATGGATTATAGCACTACTGGCTGCATGAGAGAGAGCCTTCAAACTGGGATGACCCTTTTTTGACAACTTCAGAGAACTCTGAGTTTTAATTGTGACTGAGGGAATGCGGTCCTAACTTTTAAACAAGTCGACTTGAGTGTCACCCTTTTCTCACCAGTGACTTCAAGTTCTTCAAGTTAAGTTCTTTCAAAATAGACAGTAGAACTTTGTCTTAGAGAAGATATTCCTGATTGATGTGAAAATTAGTGTTATCATAAACGTATTTAGGCTTTTAAGTACTTGTACAGTAAGATGACAACATAACAATATGCTGTGGAAAAACATCAACGACCTTTACCATAAGCTAAAGGGCCTTTTAGCATTGACTAAAGAGACTGTTAGCATCAGCTAAAGTGACTGTTGGCTAAACTAAAATTGAGAAAAGTGATGACTTATATATATAATAGGTAATGAAATTATTTAAACTACATGAATACTCATTAGTATGTAGTTTATAAACACAGTTAGTGCTTATCAGTGATGAGTAAAACATTTTAACTGTGTTTATAAACTACATACTAATATCCATGTGCTATAAATGATGAATTTAGTATTTAATGCTTAATAGTGTGTAGCTTACTTATTGTAAAGTGTTACCCTATTATAATACTACTCGGCCTATAGACTTTAAGTGAAAATGCACAAGAATAAAGTCACATATAAATTTTTTATTCATCACTTTTTTTAGTCATTCGCATTTAAGATTTATACATTTTCACATTCTCTTGTAATTTAGATTCCTGGCAGCTTTTTACTTGCTGCTCAGAGCTGTAGCTGAGTTAGTGCAGAAAGAAAGAAACTGATTGTGTATGTAGGGGAAAGGACAGTTTATTAGATGCTTGATGAGGAAAAACATGAACAGACAAATAAAATCCAAAAGAAACAAACATTATGAACCTGGATCACAGAGGGTTAACATGTTTGAACCAGAACTTCAAATATTTGGATCAACTAGGCCATTAAACCTTGACCTAGTGTCTGTGGTTGTTATTTCAGCGTGTTAAATGCACATTCAATAAACAAATAAGTAGCAGACTGGACTCAGTATAATCAGATACATAATATTTGAAATCACTTTTCTGGGACTTCCCTTCAGGATTCTTCTCTTAAATATGCAGAAGATCATGGAGTTTGGCTGGAGGCCAGTGAAACATTTTTCAAGTTGAGAATCTGAACTCCTCCCTTCAGTATTTAGAAATTCCTTCTTCCAGCTCCAATGCCAAGTGCTGCTGATAACATGAAGTAGCACATACTTTCCCAAACAACACCATGAAAACAACTGAGGTCAGCACTGTGCAGAGAACAACAGCGAACATGGAGAGACGACAAAAGGACACAGAGGTAAAGTCAGGCAGCTGCCCAACAAAAAAAAAAAAAACACACATACACACACACACACACAACATCCAACAACAATCCGTCCTGGTTCTTGAACGCAGCAGACTGAAAATGAAGCTCATCCGTTAAATTAGTGCAATCAGTGAACCTCTCAGTGGCTCATCAGAGGGATCTGCTCCGTCCCCCATCTGCTCCCCGCCAGCTCCACTGCAGCGCCGCCTCGGCCCGCAGACCGATAGGACCCCACAGGCCTGGCACCAGGCTCAGCCACCATGATGAGGACATTTACATTTTAAGCATTTGGCTGACGCTCATCTCGAGAGTGATTTACAGTTAGGAGGGACCTGAGGGCGGAGGCTGACCTTGTGTGAGTCACTGGCCGTCTTTGTTTTTATGATCTAAGCTGTGGCAGCTTGCGCACATTCGTGTTGTGTGTTCGCTGTTATCAGACATCAGGAGAGGAGCTGCAGTTTTCCCACAGCGTCATCCATCTTTTAAACACTTTGTATCTCTGGAGTGAACTAATCAACCTCGAAACCGAGCACTAACACAATGAAACGTGTTGCTGAGGCCTGACTAATGAACATGCATATTAGATTGGTGTACTAAGTGGTACTGTGATTTCTAAGTTCATGGTGTAAGCCTGTAAAAGATAAGGGATTGTGTGAACTCAGTGTGGTAAACTGTAGTGATGGCTCCCTTTGTCCAAATTATACTTTTAGTGATTACAGCCCATCTTACTCTGCGCATGAGGGATGGAAATGTGAATCAATCGGACACGTTCACAATCAGCAGTCGGTCAATTGTTGTCAGTAAATGAAACACAGCAGCCGTTTTCCATAATAAAAGCTTTTTTTCCATCAGTGACTAGTAAATTAGGAATTAAAGAGGAAATCAGCAGGATTTTCCCGTGGCTCTGCTACATTTTTACCTTAATTAAAAAGCTCTGGAGTAATTGGGATAGTTAATTACATGACTTGTGACTTGTTATGAGTGAGAATGGAGGCTCTCCGCCTTCTACCTGGCGCCTCATGGCTGAAAATCAACCTTGCAACATCAGTGTAGTTACTCAGCCACTGCTCTGGTGTCCCAGCTCTTGTTTTTGTGGCATCATGACACAAACGCGCTCCATAACCCGCAATCTTTTGTTTATGACAGTTAAGACTAAACAGATATACACGTCGTAACATTGTATATGTTATATAAGGTTATCCACCACTCCATGGATTGATTTTTCGCCACTTTCTCTTTCGTTGCTTAGTTGTAAGCAAATGCACATGGCCAGGTGGAGGGTTAGCAAAAGAGCGAAAAGCGACCGGACTTGAATAGTTCCTCTTTAAAAAACTATTGAAGTAAATGTTGCAATACTTGTATGGTCAACATCTGGATACAGCTCTACTTCTCCAACTTCAACATAGACATATTCAACCCTCTGGTATGGAGCTCCTTCAGCAGACGGAACTGTCTTGGTTGTCATGTTTGCAGTGATAAATAAGTGGACTGTACCAAGAGTACAGTAACTGCTTTCACCATAGTTACTGCAATAATGGTTATGGTTAGACAAGAACATGGTTTGGGTTAAAGTAGTTCCTCAACATTAGTGGTCTTCCGTTGTCATGGTTACAATAACAAGAGCATGGTGACCTTTATAGCCTACTACATCACCACACTTTTCTATTTGTTCCTGTGCTTCCTACGATGGCCACTAGATGTCGTCTAACAACAAAATGTAACTATGGATCATAATAAGCTGCTGCACAAACAGCATATACTTTCTACAGTCACTGATAGTCTTTGAATTGTAGCAGGAGGAGCAATGGTGAATACAAATGAAGGTTATGATCCAGACACAATGAGCTGAAACTCACACTCCAGCTCCATCGAGCTGAGAGTAGCTGCAGATTCAGGTGAAGGTTCTCACTGTGAGCAACATTGTCATTTCATGCATCGTGAATGTAAAAATATTGATTATAGCTGCTTTAACCAGGCTGAGTCAAACCTTTCTACAGCTAGAACGTGAATTACCTGATTTGTTTGATGTGCGGAACTGCACAAACTGAAATGTGATAGCACCCCGCTGAGATGTTTATCCTCGAGTCTGTCATTTTCCCCGTAGTACCTGTTGGTAGGGTTTATATTAACCTCACTGGCAATACAGTGTGCTCATCTAAAAGCCAGAAATGGGCTTAAATGTTACTGTTCCCCACACACAGGCAGAACATTTCACCTCCCGACCAACCTCTGTAATGTACCTGCTGCAGGAGTTTTCTCTCCTGCAATGGGAAAAATATTTTCCACCACCATCTCGCATTAGAGGAGGATAAAGAGTGATGCCGTACAAAATCAATCACTCTTCAGAGAGAACTGACTGTCTCTTTATGAGCCAGTGCTGACACCAGGAAAAATGAAAGTTTGAGTATTTCAGTAAATTTTGGATAAAGTGAGTCTGAGGGATGAGAGATGTCACAATGAAACATATTTGCACTTTATTCTTTTATGATACATCTTTGTGTCGCACATCAGGACAAGATAACTATTTCCCACCACTCTCAACTTTTCGCCCTTAGATTTATGGAATCAGTAACATCTTGGGGCTCCAAACAAAAGATAAAACCTTCACACAGCTACGCCACAGTACACTTAAATACAAGTACAAACCATTACCTGTAAAACTTGGACAAATCTACGAAATACAGTGACACCCCTGGAGTTACTTTATCCTTTTAGGAGAGCTCTTAAAAACCACTTCAATATGAGCATGAGGAGCCAGGGGTCCAGTGTCATACTATTGTCTTACTAACTTACTACTTACATGATCATTTGGTGACTTCTTTACTTGTTCTCGTTGCACTTCCTGAATTGATGTAGCACATATTTACACCACGGACTCCCAAAGCACTGAAGCTTTAGTGCTGTTTCTCTCTCAGGATAAAAGTCTTAATGATATGAGTAAATGTGAATGTAAAGTGGTTGTGATGGCCTTGTATGTACTTGCTGTATTATGTAGGCATTTCAGTTGTGTGAAATGCTTTTATTGTGCCAGTAAAATGAGGAAAATTATTTGAATTAGCATTTAGCGGGATAAGAAAGCTGAAGAGGATTAAGGTTAAAAAGTCAGTGCAATTTACAATTATTCATTTCATATAAAACCTGATTAAGCTAGTCCCCATATCCACCACAGAGGATATTGAATAGTTTTTTTTTGTGGGTTCAGTTTAGTCACATCATTGAAAAGTTGTTCAAACCTTAATTTAAGCAGTGTCGGACACAGTTATAGAAATACAGGACAGAGACACATGTGATGTCCCCCACAGAGGACAGAAATGCACTGGTTATGTCCACAACAATCCGATACAACATACGATCACACACACACACACACACACTTGACATGTGCAGGCCAAACTGCATCTGATTAATTGCAGAAAATGCTACAATTGAGGAACAGCAAAGATGGCTGCCTGTAGCTTTAAAATGCAGACTTTGACTCAACAACAGCTGCCAACAAAAACATTGAGGTCAGTAACTCGCCTGCCTTGTTATCTCTGTTGCTTTCACCACTGGTAGTCGAGGCTGGTCAGAGCCAATTATGGAGCGACCGTGGGTGTCTAACTCATTGTTTCCAAAGGTCTGTGTTACTGATCGTCCAGACCACTGCACAGCCCCGGAGTTCTCAAATTAAAAACATGTCCAGCAGCGTTTCCAGAAGTCTCTGTTAGAGCCGAGGCACTCCAACACATCAAACGTAACAAAAAATGATGCATTTTTAAAACTCTGTGTGGATGGAGCCTCAGGAGGTTAGAAAACAATGAAGCCTTTCTTAACCATAGTTCATCACTTTGCTCTTTATTTAGCCGATGCAAGGAAGTGGGTATATACAGCAACCACAAACCAGCAAGCCAACACAACACACGCACATTCACACAAAAATAGGCTTAAAAGTGATAACGCATCTGCTGACTCATCCCTCGACCGACCACCTGACCGCGGCCTTCACTCCACTTCCCTTCACACTCCCACTGGCAAATCCCCCTCCCACCCTCGTCCCCACACACAGCCCACCACTGAGCATTTCTTTCCAAAAAAAAAGGCGAAAGTGGGCGCTGATGGAAATTCAACTGATATGCCCCCACTCACCCCACTATCACCCAATCAAATCCCCCTTTCAATCTCCGCTCGATGAGGAAGAGATAGGAGTTAAGGTGACCTCATTCTGAATGAGGCGGGCAAGGCTGTATAATTGGATACACTCTGACGTGAGATTGAGTTTATCCCAGGTGAAAAAAAAAAACGGACTGACCTGCTTTTTCCCGGAGTCTCTGCTCCAAGATGGATGTTTGAGAATGAGAGTAATCACTTTACAGAGGCTGAGATGGGCTCAGAAACAACAATCACTTCAGACTGCAGCTCCTGCAGGCGCATCGACGCAGCAGGGTAAACAGAGCAGAGGTCGACTCCTGTTACCTGTGACTCCAGTGAAGGATGTGTTCACAGGTCAGGACTCTGTTGTTCTGTGGCCTGTGTTTTTTTTTACCATGATCACTCTGGATGCAAACAAACTGATATAACCATTAGTCAACTAGTTGATTCATCAGCATGTGTTATGACAATTATTTGATTTGATTTGAGTCATTTCACCAACAAAAACACAAAGCATGACCGTGTTCTACACGTGGACAAAATTGTTGGTACCCTTCTGTTAAAGTGACTACGAGGACTTTCGGAAAGCGGAAGTCTGCGTGCACGGTGAAATTCTTGGACTGGCGCAAGATGGACAAAAGCGAAATCATTTGCCAAGAATGTTTTCATTAATCAGGAATGAAAGTCGGAGGTTTGAAGCCGATCAGATACCGTCGTAGTTCCGACCATAAACGATGCCAACTAGTGATCCGGCCGGGCAAGTCTATAAAGATAATTATAAAGACAAAACGATATATTTATCGAAAATGGACCCAGTAACAAGTGTGGGTATATGAGACTCTTTTATAACCAAAAGCAAACATCTTGGGGTCTCTTTAAAGAAAGAACAATCCATAATTGTCATTGAAGTAACTTGAAAATGACAAAAGTAAAGGACCAATGGACGTTCTCCCAGAAGCTTTGTAGACAGATGAGACAAAACTGCAGCTTTTTAATCCAAATCTGAAGCTTTTTGATCCAAATCTGAAGCTTTTTGGCAAGTCACATCAGCACATCGTATGCAGATGCAAAAATGAAGCATACAAAGAAAAGAACACTGTAGCTACTGTGAAACATGGATCAGGCTCGGTTCGGGGCTGCTTTGCTGCACCTGGAACAGGGTGTCTTGAATCTGTTCAGGGTACAATGAAATCTAAGGACTATCAAGGCATTCTGGAGACAAATGTGCTGTGAAAGTGTCAGAAAGCCCAGTCTAGGTCGCAGGTTAGGGGTCCTCCAACAGGGTAATGACCCAAAACACACAGCTAAACACGCCCAAGAATGGCTCAGAAAAAAACACTGGACTGTTCTGAAGTGGCCTTCGTCGAACCCTGATCTAAATCCTGTTGAACATGTGTGGAAGGAGCTGGAACATGCAGTCTGGAGAAGGACAACCTTCAAACCTGAGAGCAGTTTGCTCACGAGGAGTCAACAGGTGTAGAAGTCTCCCTGAGAGTTCCAGAAACCACCTGTGCAGTGATTGGCTCAAAGTGTTGTGCAACAAAATATGAGGTTAAAAGTACCATCATTTCTGTCCAGGCCAGTGTCATTAGTTTTCTTTTTTGATATATATAATTCTGTTGAACCACAATTCAAAAGCAATGTTTGATTTTCATCTGACTAATTTTTTATTCATCATTACATTACGTGAGTTTCAAGTTATTTTGTGAGTTTTTCTTTCTTTAACACAAGGATACCAACAGTTTTGTCCAGGTCTGTAGGTGTTACAATGTGAAGATCTGTTGCATTTCTTTGTCTAATCTAATAGATGATTCATATCTTTGGGTTTTTAACAAGGAAAATAAGTAATATGAAAAACCAGCTTTAACAAATTAAGTGAAAGACAAGGTCAGTGTCTTAGTAAACAGCTATTATCTGTGTTTTCCTATTTGTCTCTTATTATCTTAATTTTCCGCTGCACTTTGTAACTCCCTTACAGATGAAGTTTACTTACTCACTCACTAAATAGGAAGTGTGAAACAGGGACTTAAATAGTGCTCTGAAACTTTTCAATTACAGGGAATTTCAGATAAAACAACCTCCCCTTGTTTGATTATTCTTTAGCTTTTAAGCTTTTAATTACACCCTGATAGACTCTAAAGTTGCTGTTATTGCTCAGAAAGTTGCTCTCTGATGAAGTTTGAATCAGCAGGACTTGTTTGTGTTTGAAGCCGAGTTGAGATGAATCCAGGGAACACTGCAGCAGAGGTCAGATCTACGCTCAGACGGCTCTGGCAAGGTAAAAAATAAAACCTGAATCTCTTTAAAGCTGTAATATCTGACTAACATAAGAGATGACAGGATCTCTCATATATTATCTAGCCGAGTCTGGCTTTAGTTACCTGTTTTTCTTCAGTTTAATTTGCAGTGATGTTTATGATCATGCCGAATTTGGGTGGGAAGCTGTCACAGGGGGATATAGTCACACCAAACAAACTGTGGGAGAAAAAAATAAAGAAAAAGCTTCAGCACCAGTTTCCTTAACTCTATAGGAACAAATCACAGGAAACAAAATAACATGGTTGTTGTGGTTTTCCTTTTTCATCAAAATGAATCAAAATCACCGGTTTCAGTTGGACTTGAATAGGATCAACAGATTGGTTGGTTTACACTCAACTGAAAGTGATGAGAAAATGTTTGAATGTGAGAAGATGACAACTAAAAAAACTAAGAAGAACGAAGGAGAGAGAGAAAAAAGAAGAAACCTTGTGGGAGTGCTGTTTCACGTGATGAAAAATACTGCAACAATACCCACTTTTATATAATCAATAAAACACATTTGGATTGTGATAGGAGCAATTGATGAGAAGGGAGCTTAAACTGAGGCTGTGGGCGTAGTGTCAGACTAAAACATTCACAACCACTGAACCCAATCCCTTGTTGTTTTATCCCACGTAGATGTTGTGGAGAAAGACGGCAGCTCTTTGTCATCTTGGACAGATTTTCTTTTCACATACAGTGAGTAGTGTGTCTGTGATGGAGGCTCCGTCAACTCCATCCACATCTCCAAGGAAAGAATTGGGTGGCACAGAATTGACTCCAGATGAATGAAAGTAAGAGTAAAGAGATCTTCGGCAGGCACTTATATTTTGTTATATTTCAGGTCTAAAAGAAGGATGCAGAAGATTTTCTTTTTAATTGCTCCTGTTTTGCAGTAGTTGTGTGTGTCTGTCCCTGAATCACACATCGAGCGGACAGCATTTCCGCTGTTGCAGCTGTTTACATCCCTCAAAGCTGCATTTTTTTTCACAGACAGCGTCAGATGGCTATTTGAACATACACCGAGGGGAAAATCTTCAGGATCCATCATTTAGACCTAAAATATTAGGAAACTAGAGCCCTAGGTTGAATTTGCCCGTAATTGTCCTTAAGTTTGACAGGGAAATTAACGTGGTGTGCAGCTTTTTCCAACTCCACAGTCCACACCATGTCCAAAATCATTTTTCTCCTCCAGAGACCTGGAGATGGTCATCCCGGCCCTAACTACTGTAACTCACTACACTAGTATCAGTCAGTCCTGTCTGACTCATCTCCAACTGGTTGTCAGTTGTCTCTTATGTGCCTGCCAATGTGAGTTGTTTTTAATGTACTTTATAAATAAATTTGAGCTGAGTTGAGAAATCTGTGCTTATTTGAAAAAGCCTGTGAATTACCATTGACTTTCTCTTTGGGCTCAAGCCCAACACACAATTTAGCTGTGCTTTATCAACATTAACTCAAACTAGGCTTGAACAAGCTTGAATTATTTGCACACACGGACTAGCTATATAAGCAGTCCAGAGCAGTGGACTGTCGAAAATGAAGATCATGTTGTAGAAAGAAGAAGATAAGAGACACTTTAAAATGTTCATTTATAAACGATTCACCCAGAGTGCAGTGAATAACCTAAAAGTGGACTGAAGGAACAGGCAGTAGACTGCTGAGCTCAGTGCTGTGAGAACATAAATGTATGGCTGCTTCTTCAGGTGTAGTCAGTAGGACAGCACTGGTATGAACACGTCATGACAGTTTACCCATCACTGCTCAGTAGGTTTGAGTCCAACCCATGCAGGCCCAAGTCATTTTGTTCCCTGTTTAGTTCCCATTTTATTTTTAAGTAGTGTTCTGTCTTCCTGTGTGCTCCCACATGTGTCTCACCTGTGTCTGATTGCACCACCTATGTTTTGTTTCCTCATGTATTTTACATCAGTGTTTTCCCTTATCTCTTTGTTGGTTCATCTGCATTGTTGCCCTGAGTCTTTGTCCTGTGTCTGTGTTTTTTTCCATAAGTTTAAAGGGGAACTATGCAAGTCTGGTCGCTTTTCTGCTGTTTTGCTAATCCTCCTCCCAGCTATGTGCATTCGTTTTTAACGGAGCCAGCAAGAAAGCAATCCATGGAGCGGTGGATAACATTATTCATGATGTTACGACATGTACAGGTAACCAGGCGCGTTTGTGTTGCGGTTCCGCAGAGACGAGAGCTGGTTGGTTTTCGCCCAAGAGACGCTACGTGGAAGGCAGAGAGCGTCCATTCTGCCTCGTAACAAGTTACAAGTCATTTATTTAACTCCAGGCTGTTAAGTAAAGGTTAAAATGTAGCATAGTCAAGCTAAAAGTCCTGCATAGTTCTTCTGTTTGCTGTGGTTTATTTGTTTCCATGGTGAGTCTGCATATTTGGGTCCAGCTACTGAAAACCTCACAGCCCATGTTTCATGTCATCATCCCTTAATGTAGCTATTAGAATAGAGGCAAATGTTCAATTAATTGTATATTGCCAGTTTTACATCATAGTCTGTTACCTGACACAATATTCAATGTACTGTAGGTAACAGGGCAGTAATCAGCGAAGCAAGCTAATAGTTAACCCATATACTAAGATCTGGGGCTTACGGTTAAGATAGTTATTTGTTAATTGTATCATTAAGAAATATGATTAATGGCCTACATTATTAATATGACATCACCTGCATAATTAATAAACATCTCCTAGCTGCTGCTGAATATGTCTGGTTGGGCTTCAGGCATCTTCACTGTTTTTCTGACATTTTATTAACCGAACCTTCAGTTTATTATGAAGGAAAAATAACTGTAGGAAGAAATGGTACTGAAAAAAGTCTTAAAGCCCTCATAATGGAATAATGTGACAGTTTGCCTCAGGTTTTATGTGGATTGAATCACTTGATAAACAGAAATAACACAAATAAGTAAGGTAAGGTGACAAGACATGAGAGCCAATTAAAATCAGTAGACCAGATTTCAGTGCATTTTAATCAAACTGTGCGTGCCCTAGATGATCTGCAGTAACAACAGTTTAGCAGCATGTTTGCCCACTTTGCCGGGCTGGTAGCCACACCAGCCTTGGCGTGGCACGTCTCCCAGCCATCACGTCAGCTCATCCCATGCAGAACCTCAGGAGAATAACTGGCTCGTCTTGATGGACAACACCAGGAGTTACGCTATTAAGCGTCTGTCTGCAGGAGTCTTTTAAAAAGCTGTAAATCCTCACAGTCTGTGTGTCTCTCAGCAGCCGGCTGTATCTCAGCTCTGCAGACGTACACTTCCTCCACGCCTCAGTACATATCGCTCTCTTTTTTTTCTCACTCGTTCTGTCTCACTTTGTCTTTTCTCTCTGCACTTTCTCGCCCCCCCAAAAAAACATCTCCCCTCTTATCTCTCGCGTATTTCCCCCCTCTTCCTTTTCCTCTCGTTTTTTCTCCCTCTCTGATCCCCCTTTCTGTCTAATTAATTCTCTCCTCTCATCTTTCCCAGGCTGTGGGTGATCAATGATCTCTCACTAATTTATTTGGCAGTGTGCTCAGCGCGGAGTTGGACTGGGAGAGTTGCTGCTGGTTACATGTCAGCAGGCGCCCATGTGCGCAGTGTAAAATGAATATACAGGAGGCTGTATTAACATCTCTGTCACAGCCTGGAAATGAAGCAGAAATTGAATTTTGAGGCTGGCCGCTTCTTATTTCAGAAGGCTGACCTTCAATTCTAATACTAAGTGGAGATGGATGAATATATTATATATTGTGTGTACAGAAAAAAAAACACACACACACTCACAGCACAGCAAGCCTCCACTTCTGCAAAGGCTTTTTGGAAATTTCTGCACATCCCCCCTGCAGCTACCAGAGGTCTAATGACCTTGTTATGAGACGATCTCCGGGTGGAAATTTCATTGCATTTTTAAGATGAACCGATCCATGACAGTGAATGTGTGCACTTTCACACCTGGTTGGTGCCTCTTTTTTTTTTTGCCCAATCGGCTCCATCTCTTCCTCCGCCCCTGATTCCAATTCAGCTCGGCTAATCCGCGATGGCGGCGCAGCGGGGTCTCCAGAAACCAGTGACTGGGTCAGATATTTGCCATCCATGAGGGATTATCCGAGCCTTCCTCGGAAAAGTAGGAGAATACAAAAAATAAATAAATAAATAAACTCCATATCTTGTGTTAACAGGCTCCAAACAAGCAGGCGGGAGATCAAGTTTCTCCTCGCGCTTGAGGTTTTTTTTTTTTTTTTTTTTATCGCAGTCAAAGGGATAAGCTAATTTTAAGGGAGAAGCGTTAAATGTAGCGAGGTTACCTTGACTTTCAAGCTTTAAAATCAGAGCATCAGCTGAGGGAAGCATCTGGGAGATAAATCACTGCTGGTTTGAGTATCACAGATTCAAATAGGTTGTGAAATGTTGTGGAAGTATGGACGCTGCTGGCTCCTCCGCTCACAGCGTGGCTCTTTCAGAATGGGACTGGAGAGTACAGTAGATGTCTGTAAAGAGTCTTTTTTTTTCTTTCTGTCTCCCAAGTCTATTATCAGACCACATGGTAGAAGCTTTAGTGCCATCTGTGCTTCAGTTTCATCATCTTTAGTGGGAATGTAACAGGGCTTATCACAGGAGAAGCACAAAGAGAGCTCAGCTAAAAGAGGACATTATGGCATCTGACAGGATGAAGGCTGCATATCTCCCTGAGTGAAGCTCTGAGAGGCAGTTTGTCGCCTCATAATACACAGATATAGGATGAGGTTTGTCCCACTGTGACATGTCTCCCCAGCAGCCGCACATCTCGTTCCAGGATTTAGACTCAAAATGCTTTTGTTAATATGTGTATTGTTATATTTCTAGGGCATTTTTGTTGCTTGTAATGTGTCATGAATAACTTTTAAGGTCAAAAACTCAAACTTACCACCATCATGATGCATATTTTTTTCAATTTTCTGTGTCTCTCATGTTGTTTTGTGCGTCAATCAGCATGCAGCTCAGCAGCCTCTCTCACACATTAAAGCTGAGCATTGTGTCACTCGGAACAATGAGGACTTTAACTGTGACGCAGGTTCCTCAGCTGCAACAACAAGATCCTGGACCACAGCAAATGCAAGACAGAGTCTCCAAGAGCAATGTTTCCATCCCATGATAAATTCATTATGATAGTGATGGGTTATTAACTGGTAGCAGCTGAGTTTTTACTCAACCATTGCTTTATTTGTGTTGTGTTTTTGTATGTTATAGACCTTTCATAAGGTGTTCATAATGCATTCACAAAGGCTTCCTAAGGCATGACTCACCATTCACACATCGAGTTAAGCCTGGGTTCTGCTTCTGCGTTGCATCGACGGCATTGTTGAGCAAATGAATTTCATTTGTCGTATCAAATCGTATCTTATGAACAATTGTCCTCAGGGATTTTCACTCCAGTGTCAGATCCAGGTTTATACAGATGAACATCACACCTGATGCTAATCAACAATCAGTGACTCAGCATCAAGTCACAAAGACACACCTGGGTTCATTAGAGACGTTGACACATTACAGACACTAGTTGCGTTTCCATCCACCTTTTTTTATTCGCATTTTCAAAAATTGCGAATAAATACTTGAATGGAAACGCCAGAAATTCGAATAAAGGCAGTAAATGCGCATAAAAGTTTATACGCTTGGAGGGGGTGGATTTGTCAGCGTATCGATTAAAGGAAATGGGAGTTTTTGTGATGGAAACAGATTATGCGAATTGAGGCAGAGTTTGTGGGTGAAGTGCTGCTGGACTTCACCCAGCGACGTTTATGACGGTTAAGACTACACAAACACACGCCGTAACATCGTTATGTAACTTATTGATTTTTCACCGGCTTCGTATGTAAACAGATGCACATGGAGGAGAGGAGCGTGACCAAAACAGACTGTCACAGTTCCTACTGTCTTTCTGTGTAAATATCTCGTGTTACAACATGAAAACCTGCAGATTATATTCAAGTGCGGCCTATATATGTATTTTCTTTTAAAATTTAGCTGGTGCGGATTATACAGGTGCGTCTATAGTCCGGAAAGTACGTAAATTGTCCATGATGTTGAGTGTCAGCTGAGTGTCAACTGTTGGATACATTCACGCTCTCTTATGACGTAATCTCACGGTGCACTCCTCCACTGCCAATAATCGCAAAACAATAATGAATGGAAACGGTCATAAATTCGCATTTGCTTTTTGCGCATTTTCACAAAATCCGCTTTTAAATTCGATACGACTTGGATGGAAACCCAGCTAATGAAGAGTCAGCCTGAGCTTTAACTAATGATAATGTGAGATAAAACTTAATGAGTAAACCCAAGTTATTATGTAAGATATTTACGTATAATATAAGAAAGTACTACGTTTTTTTTTTCCATTAGACCATTCAGAAAATTGTTAGAAAAAGAAGAAACTTTACAACCACTGGGTCTCAATGCGGATTTTGACATGAGCGTTGTATCACAATAGATTCTATGCTATACTATGCTTTATGGTCACTATCTGATGTTTGCATATAGATGCTGTTGATTTTCTCTATTGTATTTTTGTACTTTACTTATATGTGTACAGTACATATTGTAAATAACTTCAATGTATTAGTATCCTGTTTTCAGTAGACACTTTGTGCCTGAGGCTATTAGAATAACTTGATCTAGGACTACAACTTTTCTGGTGGGACTACAATTCCCATGATGATGATTCAAGTGATGTTGAACCCTTATGTACAGCTACATTCACTTGTCTTGTATGCCTGAAGAAGGTCACAATGACCCAAAGCTTGCAATAAATTGATATATGCACAGTGTTTTGAGTGTGCGGTTGCTATTTTGTTGGTTTCAAAAGTCCATTAGATTAAATATTTTTGGGATGTTTTTTTTTGTTTGTTTGTTTTTTTCTTTTTCTTTTTTTGAGATGACACAAAAACATTGCAGAGTTAACTCCTCCAATTATATTTTTGTGAGCTTAACTTTTCTTCACAAAAGTCAAAACACTTTGTCTGCAAAGGAAATGCAGATTTAAAAAAAAAAAAGTTTTCATTTGTTGGCAAACAGATTTAAGGATAATAACACATTTTGATTACTTTAGCACTTGAACCACTTATCATCATTAAACCGCCGAAGGCAGCAAATATAAATCTTACAACTTTTACAAATGAAAATGACCCAAAGCGCTTTTTTTTTTTTATCTAAGCCATTTTCTGTAAATTAAGATAAAGAAATAATTTTAATGAATAAAAACAGAAATCCAAGACAGTTCAGAAAAGCCTGAGGACTTCTGCCCAAACACACAGGCTCAGATTTTAGTAAAAGGTCAGAAATATATCAGACCTTAAAGGTCAACAATCAGATCTTAAAATCAATTGAAAATCATGTGGTTAGAAGTAAAAATGCTGCTGTAATCCCTGAAAAACAAAGAAAACTAACAGAAAAAAAAAAATGCATATAAATCACAATGCAACACTTTTCCTCCATATTTCCATCTCAGAGTGGCTCTGTTTCTAACACATATACAGTGCCTGAAAGCCTCTCAGAGTCGTACCAAGATATCATTTTTGTGTCATTGCTGTTTTTCAAAGGTATGAGTCACAGAGGATGAAAAGGTGGTGTGACAGACAGCAGCAAGCCCTGGCTCTCTTCACTCAAACCCTCCTGTGTCACAGTATAATCAGCCATAAAACCTGCAGAGGAGATGGTAAAAGCTTTACAGGTAGGTATGTGTGTGTTTGTGTGTGTCTAAGTGTTTGTGCCTCTCCTCTGCAGTACCCCACCTCATTTCCCCACCACATTACATAACCAGGATTAGCTCATTTCTCCATCCTGTGTGTTATTGTTTGCTAACCCTCGCTATCCTGTAATCCTTTTCTGCAAATGGAGGCTCAGCCCCTGACAGCCACATCTGGTGCGTGTTCCATGGCAATTAGGCCTGCGGAGGAACACGGCGTTCCTTCGTGCCCGCCGAGGGGCCCTATGGCTACACATGTTAGCAATCTCCCCTCTTCCTGAATATGGTCGTCACTGGCGTTTCCCCCTGCTGCGTGTGTTTGAGTAAAACGCCCCGTGAACAGGCCCGTCCCTCCGCTGAGGTTTAGGCTGAAAAAGCCCCGAGCGCACACGCTGATTACCCCTGGGTGGGGTGGCAGCGCTGCCAAGAATTCAAACCAGGAAAACAACTCAGTGCTCTGGTATTCACCACGTGTGTGTGTGTGTGTGTGTGTGTGTGTGTGTGTGTGTGTGTGTGTGTGTGTGTGTGTGTGTGTGTGTGTGTGTGTGTGTGTGTGTGTGTGTGTGTGTGCGCCATCTGAGCTGATCTGTTCAACAAGTAAATATTGTGACATTAATCGTGTGGATGATTACTCGCACAGCAAAGCCAGGCAGCTGAGTGCCTTACTCAGCAGCTGTGGGCAGATAATTAATTTAATAACTTAGTGTCTGGCTGCTGAATATTCATGTCATGTGTGAAAACAGGTACAGTCAGCTCTGGTGCATGTGCCCACTGACACAGCTACTGTATATCAGATCGATGTTCTGTTCTTTTGGTATAGGCTATTATAGATGTTGATGAGAGGTGGAAACAGGAAACAGTGGTCATGTATAGAGGGATTATCAGTCTACATCACTAGTCATGTTTCCATCAGCCTGTTTAGATCCACATCTACAACAACAACCAAAGATCAATCAATGACAGGGCAACCAGAGGATCAGCTCGAGGAGACTGTGTTGTTCCCATGAGAAAAAGTGTCTTTGGCCAAGCTGCCTTCTCAGTAAAAGCAGTGCAGGACTGGAACTCAACACCAGGGTCTATTAGAGAAGCAAACACTCACTATTCTTTTAAAAGACAGTTAAAGCAGTGGTTAATCAATAATCAATCATGTAATCACTAATCATGTAAATCACTAATCATGTAAATCACTAATCAATCATGAGGCTATTTGTGCTGTTTCTCAATGCTTGTAATCATATGTCCTGTTTTTGTTTTTGTTTTGTTCCTGTTTGTTTGCTTGTTTGTGAGCTTTGGTTCTCTTGCCTAATGCCGTTTCATGTCCTGCCTTGTAATGTCTGATATTGTTTGTGCTAATGTTTTAGCTCTGTGTGTTACTTGCATGTGTTTCTAGCTGTGCTTTCTTCTCTTGCTTTCTCTCGCTCTTCTTCTCCCTGTCTGCATGTTATGTCTGCATGCCATGAGCTTTTGTCATGCTGTATGTCAGACTTCTTACCTGTTTTACTTATTATTATTATGAGCTTTTATTACTAGATAGATTACTAGATTGTTATGTAAGTTGTGTCTTGAAAGTACTTAATTGTTGCCCTTTTTTTTTGGCTTTTAGGTTGCCTTTAACATCTGGCCAGGGACAACGGACGAAAACTAGCCTTGTTAGCTAACTCTGGCCCACTTACAGTTTTTCTTTTAACTCTGTTGATTAGTGGTGCACTGTCCCTATGAAATAAACTAATAAATGGAAAAATCTAGAAGTATCGCATCGGGAAATTATGATGGAAACGCCACAGCTTGAACTAAAATCCCCTGATTCGCACAAACTAAAATACGCTCGCTAAAGCCGGTTTTTGGTTGATTCGAAAGGGATAAACAATTATGTTCAAATTAAAAGGGAATTCCTGTCCTTTTTGACTCCTGATGGTCACCCAGTGTTGGGGGGAGCAAAAAACGCGATTAAAACTGATGCAGGCAAACCGGAGTTACACCATGGCTAGACGGCGCTAGTGATAGCGACAACACTAAAGTATGGGGGCAATTTTTTCAACCACAACAAACACTCAACAAACAATCAAATATGGACTCGAATCCTTATGACACACTACTGAACTCATAAACTGTACAGTATAAACCGGTATAAACAGTATAAACTTTGTGTTTTTGCATGTAATCACTCACCTCAGACAGCCGAACTTTGAAACATCCTGGAAAGACATTACTAAGCGATCGCAGAGCGCCTTCTCCCAGCCACAGAAACAAACACTTTTTCCTTGTTGTGATGATTTCTTTACAAAAATAAACGGTCAGAGATATTTTGGACATTACCACTGCACTGCTCGACCGTTTATTTGGTGATAAGGATATGCCCGCAGGCACAGCAAATGAGTTGTGAAATGTTTACGACAGTGGCTGAAGACGAGGTTACATAGTAATGGAAAGCAAGCTAAGATTAATTAACTTCTGTCAGGACCACTATGTCAAAATAATATTTATTTACTTGCACAAGTTTAATTTGGTGGTATGGTACTGTTCTGGGACCCCCTGCTCTTCCACGCGCTTGCGTGGAAAGCCTGAGGCAGGAAGAGCACCTCCCTGCCCTTCACGAGCCATCATGAACGGCATAAGCAGGGAGCGCAGCAGCAAAGAAAACCCAGACAGAGCAGAGTAACCAACAGGATACAGTGACAGGAGGAGCTGGGGTGGAGGTGGGTTTGCTTTTGTGGACACATTTTGAGACTAGGACGAAAAACATTTGTTTGTAGAGAAGGATGTTGTTGCTGCTGCTGCTACTATGGCGGTGGCGGCGGCGGCAGCAGCAATATAGAGATGTTCAGATACGAGCGGACTTTTTTTTCGACTTGAGCAAGTGTAAATATGGGGATAACCATATGTTCACCTCCGAAATGACAGCTGTACTTTTTACGGCTTTTACCTGGGCTTTTAGGCGAGGGATCCTCCAGGCAGGGACTGCTTTCACTGACTGATACAGCGGTGGGAGAAAAAAAAACAGCAGCGAAAGCTGTATGTGGTTCACAATCGCCAAAAAGTTTTCGTGGGTTGATAGACGGTAAAATTACCGGTCCTTACTGCTGCTCTGTACATTGTCCAGTCGTGTCGTTGAACAGATGTTTTATCCTCCTGCGCGAGTCACGTCACTGAAAACTATGAATGATCTTTGTGACTTCTTCTCTCTATTATCTCAGAACAGTTTATCCAGACATTTGCTGATATTTCCTTTGAAATCGATACCAAATACTGCCAGGAGCATGGCTGAGAGTGAAAGCTTGCCCGCCGTAGCAACAGTAACCAAGGGGGCGGGGCTTACGCGAAGGGTCAATTCCCCAATAGGAAGCAGCCACGGGGAGTCAGCTGAGCCATCAGCTGATCTGCACAGGTGATGACAGTTACGCTGTGCTGATTAAGAGCTTGACGTCATGGCCTGCCAGAACTAACGCTACGCTTAATGTTATATTATTCAAAATTTAATGCCCAGCATCTTAGTCCTCCAAGCCACAAAATTTTGTAATCATGTAAGAGTCCTGAACATGTTGTTCAGCTGTGTCCCGACTCCCGCCTCTCAAACACACTCAGAGCCGGTGAGGGGGGCGGGCCAGTCACATGACACTGTGATGCGCTTTCAAAATAAAAGCAAGTGAGTTAATCAAATGTGACCTGATCCAGCAAAATGAGTCGCAGTGACCCAAATTTCAAAATTGAGATTTTGGTATCAATGGAAAGAGGAGAAAATAAGCTTTAAAATGATACCCTAGTCAAAGTCATACATTGGATAGTTTTTAAGATATGGCGATTTTAATGATGGTCTTCCACTCACTGCTTTCGATTGAAAACCTGAGAAAAATGCGTTCAAACTATTTAGAACGTCTCTGGTTTAAAGCCTTCCGTGAATCTGGCGTCTGTTCCTTACCATGTGATTACACGTACCTTGTAGAGGCACCGTTCAATGACCCTCGGAAAGCAGAATGTATCTATTCAGATGCTGTTTACAGCTCGTCTCTATCATAAACGGTTCAGAAGATATTTCATGTTTAGTAAAACATCTGCAAGCGTTAGCATGCTACGTTCGGTTTAGCATCGATGCTAACGCTCGGTTTAGCATCGCTGCTACCGCTCAGCTGAGCATCTGGCCCCGTACTACGTGATTTCACGTGGCTACCCTTGTTGTCATAAATGCACCATTCAAGGCCCCTCGGAAAGCGGAGAATCTGACGATTCAGATGCAGTTTACAGCTCGTCCCTATCAGGTTCAGAAGTTATTTAGCCTCATGTTGTGCTCCTCTCTAGAGGGTTAAAAGTTGTAAGTCAACTTTAATCGTCATTTACGTGCCTTTCCTCAATTATCTGGACTATGAAACTTTGGGAGATTGTTTTTGAATGTCATTTCTTTGAAATTAGCAAAAAAAATTTTTTTTGAGTTTTTATTGATTTTCCACGTTATCAGCTGATTATCTAAAAATAGAACGTTGCGACTTCCGACTCATTTCGCCAGAGCGGGTCACAAATAATTTTCTCCTCCGCAGAATAATTTTTGGGTAGGACATATGGGGATACGTTCCCCTCATCCCCCCCGGTTCCTACGCCCTTGACCATGACAACTGATTCTGTCTGCAGTCAGGTTGCGCACGTTGGTAAACAAATACTCCCTCTATAGACTTCATGTTTAGTGTGTCAAGTGCTTTTTTTATGAGACTTTAGATAACGAGGGGGAAAAAAAGCTTTATCTATAAAATGATGTGTCACAATTGGAACTTAAAGCAGAAGTAAGCGATATTTTTGTGTTAATATAAGTCTTAAATAGTTATATCTTCCGACAGCAATCACTTACATAGAGTGTTTGGACCGAAACACGGGTCTCTCAGTCACTCTGCTCTGCTCTGAGCCGAGGAGAAAACTTTTCTCGTATCCTACAAGTTTTATCCAATGAGGAGAGAGAATGGCATGAAGGGCTGTGTGTGCAGCCAGAGCCAGTCTGGTGCAGCCAAGGGATGCCTCCAAGGGATGCCTCCATAGTCTCAACTACCAGTGTTGGTTTCTGCAGCTAATTTCCTCTTCCATGACGACTGTACATAGGGTGAATTTTTATATTGTTGAAATTGTATCAGGATTTTAAGCTCTGCCGCCCTGACTGACAGGTGGGTGAGCAGATGCTTGGCACAGAAAGCCTGCACCAAAGTCTGCAGGGCTCCACATGTGCTATTCATCTTTGCTCATTATTGAAGTTTGCGACAATGGAACAGCCGCATCATCTTCAAAAACTCATCAGGAACCTGTGTGTGACATCACGGAAGCATCTTTATTTATAGTCTCTGATGATAATAGGGGGTTAAAGTAATTATGAGAATAAACACTTTGTTAGAGGAAGACACCTGCAACAGCTGTTGGAGGTAACAACAGCTAATTAGAAGATCTTGGGATCCAAAATTTGGTGATTTGGCAGATTTAAAAAAATCCTACATTGTCTGTCTCTTTAGGTTGATGATTTATTGATGATTTGATTTATTTTTTCTTTACATTTAGATCTCATAACATAACAAGATGATTCAGCAGCAGTTTGATGACTGGATTTCAGCAGCCCACTTCTCTTGGACCTATTTACCATCATACTGTAAGGCACCTAACTCTGTCTCGAACACATGATGCCTATTAGTTTTGCCATATATCTTCTGAGGAAGAATTGCTGCTAGGAGGTTAACCTCCATCCATGGAGGAGGAACTTTGACCCCAGAGACCTGTTTGGTCTAGGCTACAGAAATAATGAGTATGATTTATGAAGGACTGTGGCTTTGGTTGAACACTGAGGTAAGAAAAGGGTTTGTTCAAGATCAAGAGCTTCTCTAACCTATGTATTTTTGCTTTAGATCTATAGGGAACACAAAAGGAAGATTTTTGCAAATAAGACGGATATAAACTGATGAATTAACAAGTTACTTGTTGTGCTGAAAGAAAGCTGAAAGTTATTCAACTTTTGATGGGTTGCTTGTGTTTCGTCCATGCTCAAACATACTGTGAGCACATGCAGGCTGAGATTATAGGTTGAAGCCTGACCTTAACCTTAGACTCTGGAGATGCTGATGGATCAGGCTCCTCATGTAAACCACATGTTTTTATGGACAGTAACAGATCTACCTTAACCCCTCTGCGCTGCACCATCGACATCACCCTCTGAACTCACCCTGCTCCATTAAATTCCTCTTTCCCCTGAGTGGTTTCTCTGACTTCCTGTTAAAAGCAGCACCACCCTCCTCTCGGGGGGATGGGGGGGTGGGGGCTGCCACTGGCTGCTCTACAAGTTTTATAAACACAGGTCATTTGTCAAGTGAAAGACATTAAAGTGTAAAAGCCCCAGGTATTAAGACCACGGAGCACGGGGCTGATGTATCTACCGTCACCTCGGCGGGTGGAGAAATGCTGAGCCTGCAGCGAGGGGCCAACGACGCTCATTCTCATTCACCGTGATGGACCGGTTTTACAGCTCTGCTCTCCGCGCGGCTAACAAGTGGACACCCTGAACTCTGCTGCTTCTCAGCCATTACACCGCACGGCGCCTGGAGACCTCACACCATATTCCTTTTCACAGTACACTGACTCAATATCTGGAGAGGCCATGGCCCTGTGTTTGTGCTGCAGAGGACAGGCAGACATGACTTCTCAGTTCTTGTTGTTGTTGATGTTGTTGTTGTTGCTGTTGTGATGCTCTCTGGGGTATCTGAGTATGGGGCTGTGAGGGCAGGGCTCCTCTAGTTAAGAGCTGCAGCAGTGTGTGAATCATCACGACAAGGAGGGGGGGTGGAGGTGGGGGTGTGTGCACCCTTGACATTTACGTGTGGAGCTCATGAGCAGCCGAGCATCACAGCCTTTTGTATCCGACCTTCTCAATAAACAACTTGTTGTGAATGTTTCGTAAATAACGACGGTCTGAAACAAGACGTGACGTTTGATTCCTCGTTTCTGTCTCATTTCAAACTGTGGAGACTGTGATCCCTCCCTAGATTAAACTACTACCACATGATGTGCTGCAGCTGTAATCTACTAATAAAAACACAGAAGTGCACAGCACATTTGTAAATGATTCTATAAAGGTTTTCAAAGTATTGAATTACAATGCTGCTTTACCAACTTTTGGAATTCAAAAGTTGGACATAACTTTTACTTGAAAAATGTTTTTATTCAAACCAAACCCCCATGATTTGTTATTGATGCTCTTGTTTAGCAGCTGATGTACAAACCAAAAACCATCTCAGTCTAGTTTTCCATCTCTTCTCTCAGGCTTCTCTCTGGGGCTCTAGTAACAACAGGTCAATCAACCAATCAGAAGAGAGAAGGCTCTGAGAATCTCCCCTGATTGGCTGACTGATTTCTGATCAAGTAAAAGTAGAGCAGGTTTCAGGTAAACATCCAGAGAAACCAAACCCTGAAAGGTTAGAGGGCGAGTCCAGGTTGGCTATGTTGATGAGGCTGAGAGCTGCGTCCACTTAGCTGTGACATCACAAAGTCAGAGAACTCCTAACAGCTGGTTTTAATGGTGCGTTCAAGACAACTCGGAAGTCGGGAAAAAAATGAGCTCCGAGTTGTCGAAAACGAAATTGAACGGCATCGAACTCGGAAATTACAGGTCGGAAACTCGTGTATCGGGTGTTTCAGAGCTCCGACTTTCCGACTTGACGTCATGACAACATCAAAACATGGCGGCCCTCGTCTTATGCCCTGTACACACTGTGCGATTTTGGCCGTCGCAGACGAAAGACGGCCGATCGTAGGAGAATCGTGGTGAAATCTTTGGTCGTGGCTCTAAATCGGCCGTCTTACGTCGCACAGTGAGACAGGTTCTACGACGGCCGTTGTCAGCGTCTTGCGACCAAAGACGACCTGCGATTAAATTCTGACAGTGTCAGAAAACTGCTACGACCTACGTCTACTAATCAGCTGATGGACGTCTATCAGTGGCGCAGGTGACAGGGACGAGCACTGATTTTCGAGTAAATAGTCATTAAATTAAAAAACGAATAGTTTATCTTGTCATGACTGGAGAGGTATTCCTTTTTACTGTCGCAGAAAGAGGAGGAACATGGACAGACTCATACAGCCATCAGAAAAGTTGTGTGTGAAACTCTGTCCAAAAAAAAAAAAAACCATGTGCGGACTATGATGAGAAGCGGTCGCCTACCGGAGAATATTGACGTGTTTACGCCGGGAGAGGTGACTTCGTCCTCGTTTAGATGTGCTCTCATTACGTGACGGTACTGCTGTGATGTTCTCTGCCAATACAGGCCGTGATTTCATTTTTAAATAGCGGACAACTGGCGGTAGCCCACTGCTCCACTGGTGCCGGTGACTTGTGTCTGTGTGTGAAGAGGGAGAGAGGGAGGGGGGGGGCGGGCGACCTGCGATTGAGTAGAACGATCATCGTACAGTCTGCACACATCAAACTTGACGTCGTAGCAAAGATTGTAAATTCCACGTCGCATAGTGTGTCATGCAACAGTCCTATAAGACTGCTAAAATCGCACAGTGTGTAGAGGGCATTAAACGGTTAGAATTTTAAAACTTAAAGTTATTTGTTGAGGTTTTAGTGCATACAATTTGTGTATAATTGCAGTATATGAATTACGTTTATATTAAGCTGTGATTGTTGTATTGTGTGAAATTATGGTCCTCGTATCGGAAATAGCGTTTAACGGTTATACGGCTATAACGTTATATGATTGTGCACTCATCTGCGGCGTCTCCTCTCCTCTTCATTTGCCTCCAAAACAAAACATAATTTACTGCTGCATATATTTTTCGTATCCAGCGATGAGCCACAATATGCCAAACTTCCTTTGGGTATCCATGTTTTTTCTCATCCGAGTTCCTGCAGCGTGAACACAATGATGTCGTAAGTCAGAAATTTTGGAGTTGGGAATTCCGACCTTTGAGTTGTTTTGAACGCAGCATAAGGCTCCAATTCTGAATACAGGCGGTGTGCACCTCTCTCTGTGGCCTTGTGTTAACCTGGACCTGCTTTATAATCACATGGAGCACATGGACATCTTCCTTTGAACAGTATGGGACCTTTAAAGATAATATGTAAGTTTTCAGCATTCAGGTTTAAGTTAAGTTGTGTCTTCATAGCATCCCAAAGTTTTCCAGCAATTTTCAAATCAAGTAAAATCCATAATGTGTGCACCATTTATCCAGTTTTATCGACTGTAAAGACCTTGGTTTTTGAATGAGTTTATCTATTTTAACCAGATGAAGGATCTTATTCATGTAAGCTGAACAAACGTTAGCGGCAGCTCTCAGACCTGCTGTGACGCCCTGCAGCGTCAGCAAAAAACATATCTTTAATGCGAAACTGCTTGACTCAGTGCTTTTTACTGCATTTGATCACCATGTCAGATGGAGATGAGGAGACCTTCACTGGTTAAAACCTCCTGCATAACTAAACTAAGCTCCCAAACTCCCATGTGATTCTTTGCTAGCCTACATTACAACTGTAATTATTGTTCGGTTAAATACTGTGTTTAAATGTTTATCATGTATCGTCACAGTGTTAATGTGACTTTATTCAATCTGGTGAAACTAAATAACTCTAGTCTGGGTAAATAAATGTAGCCAAATGGCCTCACAAACAAAGACAGCACTGTGCTTTCACACGTCAGCTAATCGCCGGCATCACTTCCTTGCTAGTGTGTAAATGTAGTCAGTGTTGTGTAAAAGCAATAACACAGTCAAGGTCGTGTTTCACTGTGGCTGCCGGCTGATCTACATTTCCTCCAGCTGCAGCTCCCCGCTGCCAATAACCGCAGCGCCGCGCGACCTTGACTGTGTTATTGCTTAATTGAGTGCATACACCTGAGTGTGGGCAGCCCCGGTGGAAATCAAACCCCCGGCCCTGCTGATGTGAGCGCCACCGGGCCGCACAGACAGGACCACCACCACCTCTCTGCTGAAAAATGACCACACACTTTGCCATGACACACACACAGATGCATATTTCTACCGTATAGTACGTCAATTTTGTCAGCCACAATAAATGAAATGAAATGAAATGAAAGAAAAGACACAGATATGACCATGGGCGTGGTAGTGGGGGGAAAAGGGGACTTGACTCCCCAGAGCCCGAGTAGGGA